>NW_003302551.1:606507-674925 GCF_000004255.2 Arabidopsis lyrata subsp. lyrata
TTACTTCGAAATTCACGCTCACCTGTGGTATATTGTCTCGTATTAATATTGACCCAAACCCGTCCAACCATATAATCTAAAATGAAATTAAACATCATTTTGTTATTTTCTTAATAACACTTTTATTTAAATATCATATAATTCGAGTTAATTTGAAAGTTGCTTTCAAATAGTTTCCATGTATATTTTTAAATTAGTGTGTGTTTTTGGACCAACCCGTAAAAACAATTTATAATTGTATATTAAAATACTAATTAGGATTTCACCCGTGATATACTGTCCCATTTTAGATAATTGTAAAAATTAAAGAAAGATCCGAATGACTCAATTTCGGGTCTGAATAAAATAACGACATGATTAAATGCTCAATTTGTTCTTAAAAATGTTAATATAGATTACACACATATTTTTATTCATCGATTGAGTAATATATGTCCGTTTTAAAAAATTTGAATTGTAACATATGCAGAAAAAAAAAAAACTAAAATTTACTAACTATTTATATATTTTATAATAATTTAAAATAATATAAATATAAGATCAAATAAAAGTGAAATAAGAATCATATATTTATGTTTAAATTAGGTAAAGAGGTTTTAGGAAATTAGTGCAAATTTGTTATATTAGCATTAAATCATCATATTTGATTTCTTTATCTATAAAAATCGTGAAGAATATACCATAAATAAAGCGTTTAAATATAGTAATTAGTTGAGAAAGTATATATATTTTAGATTTTATTAATTATTTTCGTTTTTTAATTTTGCCAAAATTTAAGGAAAGATCCGATTGAAGATTTCCGGGTCAAAATTAAATAAATTTGACCCGATTTTGGTACCCCAAAAACTGCTGCAAAAATGTATAGTAGATAGACTAGTACAATTTTGAAATTGCTAATTAAATTTGCGATCATCTTTTTTTTCAAAAATACAACCGTTGCCAAATTTTAAACAAGTAAAAGGTCTTATAAAATTAAATAATAAACAAACATGTCCAAAAAGAAAAAAAACCATAACTATGAAATATGAATCTTTTAGCCTTTTAGGGGACAAACCAGCTTTTCGAATATCATAATTGTCTGGCTTATTCAAGCTTACGAATAAACTCAAGTCGAATAAATTCTTGTACACAAATTAGGCACCCTTTTTCCATCGCGAAGATACCACAGTCACATTCACATCTATATGACATCAATATATAAAATCCAAATTAAACTATATATTATATTTCCATTACCTAATATATAATTCTGGTTCTAATATGCTTTTGATCAGAAAAAATTATTTTAGATTTGAAGAGTTTGGTCGGCTATAATTTGTTATAAACATATTTTCTATACATATGTACATACACATGTAATCAAGTGAGTAATAGAGTAATAGAATAAACACTATTATGTTACGTGTATATACATATGTATAGCATACACGTGTAGTCATGTGATTAATAGAGTAATATTTTACTCTATTATTTTACTTTATTACTCACATGACTACACGTGTATGCTATACATATGTACATACACATAAAATAATAGTTCCGAATGGAGAAAGTGTATCAAGCGGATCAAGCGTATCAAGCAGAACAAAAGTGGATCAAGCAGATCTAGCGGTACAAGTGCGGATTATATTATATAATATTTAATTATGATTTTATTTATAAATATAGTAAACATATTTATTGTGATAACTATAAAAATCTATTAAAAAAATTAATTCAAATACAATAGCAAAAAAGATTAGTATCTAGTATTTTGATTTTTCCATAACATATCTGCAATATTTTCCCTGATATTTGTCATAAGATCGCCATCAACTATTTCTGCAGCTTCCATATCACCTAGATCAATCTTAGAATTTGTGTATGTAATCTCTGTCTCTCCCATTACTTCTGCAAAATCGTCATCTGAAAAATTTGAA
Organism: Arabidopsis lyrata subsp. lyrata; assembly: GCF_000004255.2. NCBI lineage: Eukaryota > Viridiplantae > Streptophyta > Magnoliopsida > Brassicales > Brassicaceae > Arabidopsis > Arabidopsis lyrata. Next base: position 608,427 of record NW_003302551.1, read on the forward strand.
ATTCTGATAAAATTATGTAGTCCCATTGTAGCCATTACTACTCTCTTTTGCACATGAGTATTATATCTAGGAAATTCACAAAGAATTCTCCATTTTTTCTTCCAAACTCCAAATGTCCTCTCAATAACAGAACGTAAAGATGCATGACATCGATTAAACAGTTCCTGCTTATTCCTAGGAGGAGGACCATTTTCAAATTGTGCCATATGATACCGAATAACCCTGTTTCGTGAAGATCTATATGGAGCAAGAAAACCTTGTTTGTTTGGATAGCCAGAATCAACTACATAATATTTTTCTGTTGGAGGCAAAGGAAATTCAGAATCACTTTCTTGTGCGATTGTGAGAACTGTTGTATCATGACAAGATCCTAGTGCTCCATTCCAAACATATGTGAACAACATATTCAAATCACATATTGCCATGATGTTGAATGATGTTCTACCATGTCGATCCCAATACATTCCTTGTAATTCAGGTTTCACCTTAACACAGACATGAACTCCATCCATGACGTGTTTCATCGTCAATGTTAACGCGATACACCTCTTCGTTTTCTTGTGTCTCTGGAACTTGACTTTCTGGAATTTCATCGCCATATGTTTCTGAGTATGTTTGACCTTGGTTATTAGTTATGCCTTCGTTCATAATCTCTTCTCTTCGCTGGTTTACGGAGTATTGAGATTGGGATTTAACATTGTACAATCTGAAACAACGTTGCATCACATCCCAAAGTTGTGGCGGTTGTCGTTGAAATGCATGTACAATCTTACATACCTGTGATTAAATTTTTTAGAAAAATTAAATAAATTTTTTGAACGTAAAATTTAGTAATCATATTTATGTAATAAGAAATATCATAAAATACTTACTTCTTGATCTTTCCACCATGAATTACTTGCTGTTATCTGATGTGTGACAGGATCAACCGTGATGCATGTGTTATCCATGAGCTGTACATACTTTTTGTACTTCTTTTTTAACTGATCAAGCTTTTCTTTAAAGAACCGATAGTTTATATTGAGATTGAACTTCTCGTTAAAATTGTCAACCAAAAACTCTTTACCAAGGGGTGTAGGATCTTTTAAACGGTAATTATTCATGGCAATTGCTTTATCGTATAACTCAAGAAATATTATTTCTCGGATAGGGTTCCATTTGAAATTGTCTCCGCTCTACAAATTTAAGAAAATTTCAAATATATTTTCAAACGAAACTTTAACTACGCTAAAATTTCGAAAAACAAATAAGAATATTTACCCGCGTTGATGTTTCTGTAGGAAAATTTGTATCAGCTTCTCCGGTGTTATTTGTGTTTTGTTGGCGATTAGAAGTCATATCTACAATATTGAAAATATGTCATTAAGTAGTTAAAATATGTATGAAACCAAAGCAATTATGTGTTGTTAATATTAAATTTTAATTATATCTATATTTTGATTTTAAATAATATATAATTTAAATTTTTTATAATTATGATTTACACTTAAATACAAATAATAACATGTATTTTTGTGTTTATATAATAGGGGCAATTATAATTACTTTCATGCATAATTATAATATAAATTACACCATATAACAGTTTGTTTTCTTTGAAAAAAAGTAATTGTGTATAAATATTTTTGATATTATTTAGCTATTAATAAAATATCAAACATTAATAATTATTTTGTTATATCAATAAAAGTAAAATTTTACTATATTTCTACTTTATATAAAACTAACCAAAACTAATTTTAAATTTTATGTAACATACATAAAATTATTTTATTTATTTCATAGAAATTTTACATTACAAAACAAAATCCTAATAGCTCACAAATTGTACTTATAATAAAGTGGATAATCTGGCACGAAAAGTTTGTACATAACCGCTTCATATCACATATGTAAACAACATTCCCCAGGAATGGCTCTTTTGAGCTCTAAGTAGTTTCGGATGACAAAAAATAAATAAATATGTTTAAATTTCAATAATTTTATACAATATTTTGAAATTATAAATAAATTAATCAAAAAAATTATTCTATTTTTAATGAATTTATCTGTATAAAATTTTAATAAAACATTTTTAATATATATATATATATATATTATAATTAAAATGGAAACATACCTTTTGAATCCAAAAATGAATAATGACTTTTGTTTTTGTTTGTGTAACAGATCGTATTTTGTGTAAAAAAGAGTATAAGGGAGATAGGATTTTTAGTGTGTATGAAAGTGTGTCTTCACAATCTATTTTATAGGCAAACATTCATATTTTAAAATAAATATAATATTGATCTTGAATAGTGTGTTATTTGTTACGGATGGATGATTCACCTCTTTTTTCTAGTTTTTGTGGTTCATCCACTTATTACACTAAAAGACAAAAAAGCATGCCATTTAAGTTTCGCCCATTTTGGTCTGAATCCTAATACTCCCTCCGTTTCAAAATATAGGGCGTTTTGGAGAAATTTTTTTGTTTCATAATATAAGTCGTTTTCAAGTTTCTATGCAAATTATATACTACTTTAATATTTTATGATTATTTTTATTATGCAATCTCTTTTATGATTGACTGAACTTTTAAAAAATAGATCTTCTTAATCGACGTGCTTTTGCTAAAATGGCTTATATTTTGAAACGAAAGGAGTAATAATTACTTGAATGGATCATATAGAGAAGCATGCCACCCACTTTATATCCGTTTATTTTCCATGACCCATTCAAACCCAATAGTGTTTACTCTATTACTCTATTACTCACATGACTACACGGTACATACACGTAAAATAATAGTGTTTACTCAATTACTTTATGACTCACATGACTACAAGTGTATGTACATATGTATAGCCCGCAAAACCCGTACATATTTGAGTCCGGCCCGGCCCGGCCCGTAAAAATTCCGAGCCTATATTTTAAAGCCCGGCCCGGCCCTAACAGGGTTACAGGGCTTTTCCGGGCTTTTTTGGGCTTTTCTTCCGACAACAAAAAACAAACTTATAATTTATAATATCTCTTAAAAAAAAATCTATATATGAAACGAGTCAATCAAAATTTAAATAACCACTGAAGCTAATTTAGTTTTTTTAAAAAAGAGTTAAAATCAAATAAATAATCCAAATAAATTTTTTAAACTTATACTAGATAAAATATAAAATCAAAATAAATCAAATTAGGTAGTAGAGCTAATATTTGCTTTTTCGATTTATAGTAATACATAATGAAAAAACTATGTTTAGGTTTTCAACTCTATCAAAATTTTTTTTTTACAACAAATCTTACAATTAAACGAAAATATTAACAAAAAAATGATCAAAATATTTTTTAAAGGGCTTTTCGGGCTAGTCCGAGCCCGGCCGGGCTAAGCCCAAAGAACCCTTTAGCCCGAACGGGCTTAGCCCGAAAGGCCCGATTTTTTCTGGACATATATTTTAAAGTTCGAGTCCATTGTTTTTCAGGGCTGGGCCGGGCTAGCCCGCGGGCTTTGGTCCTAATTGACATGTCTACATATAGTTAAAACGACAACTATTCAAAAACGGAGGGAGTAGTGTTTACTCTATTAATCTATTACTCACATGACTACACACGGTACATACACGAATAGTGTTTACTCAATTACTTAATTATTCACATGACTACAAGTGTATGTACATATGTGTAGCTGTATACTTATTTATTCACTTTCAGCTTTTTTTTTTTTTTTTTTGAATTCAACTGAAGGAGCATTCTATCTTCTTCCTCTCTGTTGTTGTTTTCTCAGGTGATCAAAGAAAATGGCGACTGTAATCGACGCGACGATGACTTATCGATTTCTGGAGGAAGAGACCGGTTCGTCTTCTTCTTCCAAAGTAGAATCTAGCCCTGTCGACGCCGTTCTCTTCGTCGGAATGTCTCTGGTGCTCGGTATTGCTTCTAGGCATTTGCTTCGTGGAACTAGGGTTCCTTACACCGTCGCTCTTCTCGTTATCGGAATTGCTCTTGGATCTCTCGGTTCGATTTCGTTTGATTCCATGGAATTTGGGAGATTGTTAATCTTGCTTAATTGCTAAAACTGTTGTTTGATGTTTCAGAATATGGAGCTAAACATAACCTTGGAAAGATCGGCCATGGAATTCGTATCTGTAAGTTCTTAGTTTCAGTTTTTTCTTCTCTTCCATGGGTAAGCTTGTTGGCTTAATGTTGCCAATGTTATTGTGTAGGTAATGATATCGATCCTGAACTTCTTTTGGCTGTTTTTCTTCCGGCTCTTCTTTTCGAAAGTTCGTTTTCAATGGAAGTTCACCAGATCAAGGTTTGTTTTTCTCTATACGAGCTCCTCTGGCTCTTACTCCTAGTTAAGCCTAAGGTTTAGAGAAATAGGTACTGAATCTTTTGGTTCTTGTGATGAAATTGTTTGCATGATCCTTTAGAGGTGTCTGGGACAAATGGTGTTACTTGCTGGCCCTGGAGTTCTTATTTCAACAGCTTGTCTCGGATGGCTTGTGAAGGTATGCATTAGCTTGGTTGGTATTAAGTAGCTGTCCTGAAACTAACAAAGAAAAATCGATCATAACCGTTATGAAACTATACTTGCTATTTGCAGGTCACGTTTCCGTATGACTGGGACTGGAAAACGTCGTTGTTGCTTGGGGGACTTCTAAGTGCTACCGACCCTGTTGCTGTTGTTGCTTTGTTAAAGGAGCTTGGTGCTAGTAAGAAGCTAAGCACCATAATTGAAGGGGAATCCCTGATGAATGATGGGTATATGACTTCAAACTTTGCTTATCTTCTGTCATGGTCTGGTTATTTATGCTCACTCTTTATTTTAACAAAAATTCCAGGACGGCGATTGTGCTTTTCCAGTTATTCTTAAAGATGGTGATGGGGCAAAACTCTGACTGGGGTTCTATAATCACATTTCTGGTTCAAGTCGCACTTGGAGCGTATGCCTTGTTCTTTTCCTATATTAGTGATATCGAGTTGCTGCTGTGTTCTTAACACTTTAGCGTATGGTTCTGTCTATTTAGTGTAGGCATTGGTCTGGCGTTTGGTATTGCATCAGTTATTTGGCTCAAGTTCATATTCAATGACACTGTAATAGAGATTACTCTTACAATTGCAGTGAGCTATTTCGCATACTACACTGTACGTCTTTCTGTATACCTTGAATTCCTGTGCCAAGATCTTATCTCTGTAGTAAAACTGAGAGTTTACTGTGTGACAGGCTCAAGAGTGGGCTGGGGCTTCTGGTGTTTTGACAGTGATGACTTTGGGCATGTAAATTCCAGTGATCTCGTTATTTTTTCCCTTTCTTTTGTTATCATGTAAGAAGTCTCTTCTCATAAAATAACTGTAACAGGTTTTATGCTGCACTTGCAAGGACAGCCTTTAAAGGTGACAGTCAAAAAAGTTTGCATCACTTCTGGTATTTCCAGAACTTGTGGAATTGGACTTGTTTTTGTGTATTGTAAGTCTATGAAAAAGGTTGATCTGTGTGATATAAGTTTTCCCGGTAACTTGTGCAGGGAAATGGTTGCATATATTGCAAATACTTTGATATTTATCCTCAGGTAAGGGTAAAATTTATAGACTCATCTCATACTTGTGCTATCCCAACCCTAAAATAGAAGCTCATGGGTAGAGAAAAGAGCTATTTTACTGCAGTCTACTCTTTAGCCTGGTGCTACAATATTGACTGTGTTTCTCATTTTATTTTTGCAGTGGTGTTGTCATTGCTGAAGGCATTCTCAACAGCGATAAGATTGCCTACCAAGGTGCCATTTTTTTCCTAGCTAAAGTAAATTATGTGAACATAGTTTGGTCTACATTTTCTACAGTTCACTGTGAATTGAAGATGAGTCTCAAGTCATTACATAGGACTCCCACCTGTTATCATTTTCTATTGCTGTTAACAAACCTTAGTGTTCATGGTCTTTGGTTCTCTAAGGATCAATAATTCCATAGCGTGAATTAGTCACAAAAATAATAATAAAACTGGTATTATTGGTTTGAGGAAATATTGAGCAAAAGTTACCACTGTGCTAGGAATGAGACAATTGTATTCTTTCACCAGTCAGTTGTTATTAAGTACTTGATAGAGATATACTGTCCTGGAACCATATCTTTTTTTTCTGTGTAACCATATCTGCAAAGGAACATGATATACTTGACTTTAGATTTCTTATATATTGTGGATCTAACAACTCTTCATGACCCAACTCTTACAGGGAATTCATGGGGATTTCTTTTTCTGCTATATCTTTACATCCAACTATCGCGTGGTGTTGTTGTTGGAGTTCTATATCCATTGTTATGTCGTTTTGGCTATGGTTTGGATTGGAAAGAATCCATTATACTCGTATGGTCTGGTTTGAGGGGTGCTGTGGCTCTTGCACTTTCTTTATCCGTGAAGGTTAATTTTCAAGAACACTGTCAAATTTTGTTCTTATCTCTTAAATTTATGCACAATGTTTTTTCCAGCCACATTGATTCAGTGCTGACTTACCTTACGCACTCATTTGATTCAGCAATCAAGCGGAAATTCACATATCAGCAAGGAGACTGGAACATTGGTAAGTTATTCTTAAGATGGTATTGACAGCCTAAATGATTATGCAAAGTATTGTTTTGCTTTCGTCATATTCTCAGTTGTTTTGCAGTTTCTTTTCTTCACGGGTGGAATTGTGTTCCTAACTCTGATAGTTAATGGATCCACTACCCAATTTGTTCTACGCCTTCTTCGCATGGACATTTTACCAGCCCCCAAGGTCATAAACTTCTCTCATAAGTAAAACTTTTCGACTTTTAAGTAATCATATATATGTGTAAATGACTGCGTCCTCCATCGTCTGAGCCTTTGAGCTATATAGTGCAACAGGGTCTGTATGTGCCAGTCAGTAGTGTATACGAAGAAACTTATTACAAATTCTCCACTTTCCTTTTTGACAGAAACGAATATTGGAATATACAAAGTACGAAATGCTGAATAAGGCCTTACGAGCGTTTCAAGATCAAGGAGACGATGAGGAGCTAGGACCTGCTGACTGGCCTACAGTTGAGAGTTATATTTCAAGCCTAAAAAATTCAGAAGGGGAACTAGTTCATCCTCACAATGGTTCTAAAAGTGGAAATCTTGACCCTAAGAGTTTAAAGGACATACGTATACGGTTCTTAAATGGTAGTTATGATCATGTACCTTCCAATATACTACTTTACTTGGCAGATTATTGACACTTTAAAAATTGGATGTGTCAGGTGTGCAAGCAGCTTACTGGGAGATGCTTGATGAGGGCAGAATATCTGAGATTACTGCTAATATTTTGATGCAGTCAGTGGATGAGGCTCTTGATCAGGTTTCTACAACTTTATGTGATTGGAGAGGTCTAAAACCACATGTCAATTTCCCAAATTACTACAAGTTTCTTCATTCTAAAATTATCCCACACAAGTTGGTCACATACTTTGCTGTCGAAAGACTAGAATCTGCTTGCTACATTTCTGCTGCATTTCTTCGCGCGCATACAATTGCACGACAGCAATTGTATGATTTTCTAGGTATGTATAATCCAGACTCTGCATCACACTTTGAAAACAATGACTAGAAGAATACTTGTACCTTAATCATCTTTGATTGATCAGGGTTTTTGTTTGCAAGTAACTCAACATATTAAGAACAATACATTCACCCAACTCCACTTTATCTCTTAGTTATCTTTCTTCTCTGCACAGGGGAGAGTAATATTGGTTCCATTGTAATCAATGAGAGTGAAAAGGAAGGAGAGGAAGCGAAAGAGTTCTTGGAAAAAGTCCGATCTTCACATCCTCAGGTTGAGAGTCTTGTCATTTCTTTCGGGTGACTTATCTTTCTTGCGATGAGGCACACATAATCTTTGATTAATTAAAATGGTTTTCAGGTTCTCCGTGTTGTGAAAACAAAACAAGTAACACATTCAGTGTTGAATCATTTACTGGGTTACATTGAAAACCTCGAGAAGGTTGGCTTGTTGGAGGAAAAAGAAATCGCTCATCTTCATGATGCTGTCCAGGTACCAAATTAAAGAATCTCATTCCTTCAACATATAGTCTTGACTCTTTTGTCTAATGCTTTTGGTCAAATCTCTCTCTGCAGACCGGTTTGAAAAAGCTTTTGAGAAACCCTCCAATAGTTAAACTTCCAAAATTAAGCGACATGATCACCTCACATCCGTTATCGGTTGCTCTTCCTCCCGCAATATGTGAACCTCTAAAACATTCGAAAAAAGAACCAATGAAGCTGCGTGGTGTCACACTTTATAAAGAAGGTTCAAAGCCAACTGGAGTCTGGCTTATTTTTGATGGTATTGTTAAGGTAACCCAAAGCTTAGCTTTTACTATTTAAGTTAGAATTCTGTAAGATCTGTTACCTTCATCACTGATTGTTATAATAATCCTACAGTGGAAAAGCAAAAGCTTAAGCAATAATCACTCGTTGCATCCAACTTTTTCTCACGGTAGTACATTGGGACTCTACGAAGTCCTCACTGGGAAGCCATATATGTGTGACATGATTACAGATTCTATGGTTCTTTGCTTTTTCATCGATAGCGAAAAAATTCTATCACTACAATCAGATTCTACCATCGATGATTTCCTTTGGCAGGTACGTCTCTATTAAAATCCATTTTAGAGACTCGTTTCTTGATTGTTGATTGCTTCAACTTCTTTCGGGTTTTTTTTTTCTTTTGAACAGGAAAGTGCATTGGTTCTTCTCAAACTCTTGCGTCCTCAGATATTTGAAAATGTGGCTATGCAAGAATTACGAGCTCTTGTTTCTACTGAAAGCTCGAAACTGACAACATATGTGACAGGAGAGTTAATCGAAATTGACTGCAACAGCATTGGTTTGTTATTAGAAGGATTCGTAAAACCGGTTGGTATCCAAGAAGAGCTTATATCATCTCCCACCACATTATTACCTCCTAACGGGAATCAAAGCTTCCATAATTCATCAGAAGCTTCAGGTACAGAAGGATCGAACCCTTTTTAAAGGTCAGCGAATGATTAAATCGAATCAAATCAAAACTTTGTTTTGTTTTTTTTTTTGACCACAGGTATCATGAGAGCGAGTTTCTCACAACAAACAACACAGTACAGTGTTGAGACAAGAGCAAGAGCAATCAACTTCAACATTGGAGCATTTGGAGCTGATAGGACTCTACATCGAAGACCATCTACGTTAACACCACCACGTAGCTCAAGCTCTGACCAGCTTCAGAGATCATCATTTCGTAAAGAACACAGAGGTCTCATGAGCTGGCCTGAAAGTATTTACAAAGCCAAACAACAACAAGAGATCAATAGAACGACATTAAGTTTATCTGAACGAGCAATGCAACTCAGCATTTTCGGCAGCATGGTAAATGTTGATTCTTTTAACAGTTTATAAAGTTGTTGTTATCGATGAACTTATCGACTAACCCGAAGGTTTTCAATCTTTTGATATTCTCAATTATAGGTTAATGTGTACAGAAGGAGTGCAAGTTTCGGTGGGATCTATTATAACAAGTCACAAGATAACTTATTGTACAAAAAACTTCCAATAAACTCAGCTCAAGGTCTCGTTTCAGCCAGATCAGAAAGTTCGATTGTGACAAAGAAGCAGCTTGAAACCCGTAAATATCCGTGTCAGCTTCCTCTGCAAGCGGAAAGCAGCAAATGGCAAAATACGATGGTTGTTGAATCAAGCGATGAAGAAGATGAAGGAATCGTTGTGAGAATCGATTCTCCGAGTAAAATCGTTTTCTGGAACGATCTATGAGCAGTGAGATGTTTGTAACATAATAAAACAAAAATGTTAGCTTACTCATTCTAATGCAAAGCAGAATATCAATAGGAGAATAAACAAACAAACTAAAAGCTATGTTGATAGAAGATGTGAAAATCATTCCAAAGTTATTCAAATATATATGCAATCCTGCTTTTGTTTCCGAGTTATTTACTCATCTTTTTTTCTGGGTAAAACAAATATCTGCCAATTTGAAAACATAATTCGTTTTGGCTACGGTCAATTTTCTTCGGGCTAATTATTTTTATGACATTTATTTATTACTAGATTTTAACCCGTGGTACACCGCGGGGCTATATTTTCTTAAAAAAATCAAAATGTAATTTGTTTGATAGATTATTTTGATTGTTAATTTTAGGATTTCACCCGTGGTATACTATCTTTTATAAATATCAACCCAAACCCGTCCCATCATATTACACGTCCCGTGAAATTAAACATCATTTAGTTATTTTTCTTTTTAATAATACTTTTATTTAAAAGCTATATAATTCAAGTCAATTTAAAAATTTCTTTTAAATGGTTCCCATAAGATATATATACATATATATTAAATTTTTATAGAGTTGAAATAATATTAATATTACAAACTTTTTATATAATTTAAATATTATAAATATTTTTAAAAATATGCAATATATATTTTTTGTTATTGAATAAGAGGATATTATGTGTAAGAAATGTAGAAAATAAGAGTTTAATATTTTTATTATGGAGTCGCAAGAAAAATCTTTTATTTCTATACATGTTATTCGTTTATTAATAATAAAAGAAAACAAATCCTTTAAATTAGATATTAACTAAAATAAACGCACCATAATTACTTATTAAGTAACAACCAATAAATTTCACCAAAAAATAGGTAACAACCAATAAATTCTAAACGCAGTAATTAAAGAATGAGATATTAAAAAAAAATATCAAATAAGATATAAGAATCTTAAATTAATTGAATATCTAAATAATTTAATTGTTAGTGTCGATTTTAATGCCTTCATTAATGTGGATTTTTTTTTACAGAGAAATATTTCCTAAAGATTATCACATTAATGACTCAGAAAATTAAGGAAGATATGAATTTATGATTCTCGAAATCGTGTTGGTAATATCTTTAATTAATATTTTTCAAATTTAAATAATTAATGCCAATGGCATTCATCCGTAAATAAATTCCAACTCCAGGATTTATTTGCTAAAAGTCATCCAAAAATGTATATATAGATTTAATGTCTATAACGGGGTTGTCAAAAAAAAAAGTTGGACCCCGACCCCACTAATAATAACTAAGGTCAAACAAAACTTTTTAAGTTTTTTAAGCATAATAAAAACTATAACTATCCAACTAAACATATATTTGCTACGGTTCGTGAATAATTCAGTCAAGAGAAACATTCAAATATTTCCATTACGATTTCAATTATAATTAGCTGATTTTTGGACGTTTCAAATTATAAACATATCTAATTTTCACATATCTTGGAGGTTATTAGTTGACATTTTAGGATCATCCAGTTAATTTTAAAGTAAAAGTATAGCTAATCCACCAATATAATAAAAGAACCAAAATTTAACTCATCACAAAAACAAAAAGATCACAAATCTTAACCAAATCCACGATGAGCCACATGCATGCACACTATTCGCCTAGCGCCTAGCGCCTAGCGCCTAGAACGCTTAAAATAACCGGTGACCCAGTGCCTAGCGCCTAGAACGCCTAATCGGGGCCTAGACGATTTTTTAGGCGGTTTAGATGTTTATAACATAAAACATTATCAATATGATATTATATATAAAAGTTATATAAAATATCTATATAAAACTAAAAATTATGAAATTATAAATAAAAATTAGATAAAATATTTATTTATATTTATATTAAACAATATATGAATATTTATAACTATATATATAAATAAAACTCTAATTGAAATTGAAAAAATACATTAAACAAGATCTATGTAATTTTAGGCGGTCAAGGCGGTTATCTAGGCGTCGCATGAGAGCCTAGCGCCTAGTCGGGGCCTAGGCGACCGCCTAGACCGCTTTTTAGAACACTGGGCAATAGACATATGACCACTTACCACTTTTCGTATACAGCTTAGTGGCTCATGCCGACATAAGCATTACGTACGTTATTATAAGTATACCTGAGCTTAAATCTTCACCGTTTATTTTCTTCAATACGTCGAGCAACGGCGGTGATCCAAAGCTGATATTATTGCCAACATGGGCTTGTTGCCTACTACTATACGATGAACTTTTATTTCTAATCATTCAATTTTAAAATTCTGATTTTGTTCCACTTAATGTCTTAGATATATATTTTTTTTGTTCTCTTGTAATATATTTTATTACCATGAGTGGAATACAGAGTAGAATATCAATTCTTTCTATAAAAATCTGTGATTGGTATCAATTATCTAACAAAAATAAATTGTTGACAAACAAAAATAACACTTTAATAAATTTCATTTTCTTTATCTTTTTACTTTTTACCCTTTACTTATTAAAATTGCATCTCTTCCTTTTCTTTTTATTTATTGGTTCTTTATTTTCTTTATTCTCATTTTTTTTATTCTTGTTAACCCATCGTACTTTATACAGCTTGTGAATATTCTCCTAATAAATAACAAAATGCTTTGCTAATTGAAAACAAGTATAAAGAGTAAAAAGCTCAAAATGCGAAATCCAAGAAATTCAAAAAAAGATAATATAACTATTCTCATAAGAATAACCCACCGGATATTGTACAACATTTTCAAAATTTACCTCGCCTAACTTTTTTCTATACAAAAGTTGAAAGTTTCTCTCATAGCAGTTGATCACTTTGGCTTTCTAAAACGTCATTTATATTACACATAACAGCCCCAACTAATTACCAATATTACACAGTTTACCCCTTAGTTCTGATTATAGTAATTGTACCCCTCCCTTGTGTTTGGATCTTAGTAAGAGCCACCACGGCTTTTCCGGAGAGGCCTGGTCCGCTGCCAGAGACGCATGGTCGAGAGGCAAAGTCTCCTACCGGATGTCGAACTGGTCGAGACGGAGCCATCAAAATTCTCTCGTTGATATCATTTAGGGTTACATCATCTTCTCGGCCACCTGGTTTCACCAATCCAAATGGGTACACTAGTTTCGTGATAAGTCTTTTGTTCTTATTACCACAATTGGATGAGGATGGTTCGGTTAAAGATTTTTCTCGGACAAAAATTTCCCCGGAAGAAACAGAAGTGTCGGGAGACTCGTAAACGGTCGATATCGGCTCTTCAAAGTAACTAACTCCAATTTTACGTTCATCTGTATTTTAGTAAAACTATTAATTAAAAGGATTTTATTTATTTTTAGTCATTGTAGTAAAATAAAATTTATCAAAGGTGAAAATCGAATCAACGTGTGGATCAAAATTAGTTACTTTAAGAAACTTTACTGTCATTTGGAAACAAGACCGTCTAAACTATTTAAGTTTTTTTGAGGACCATAAATATGTTAAAAACCAGTGATGTTTGGACGAAATGATTACCAAAGATGAAAAGCAAAACTTTTATAAAAGTGCTATTCATTTGTTTTTAAGAAGAAAAAAAATAGCGGTAAATAAGAAAAAGAGAACCTTGGTCAGCTGAATGTATAAAACTTATATCCGACAACTAGTTCAAGTAACCTTCTTTCATATGTTGTACCATGCATTTGAATTCTAAATGACTAAATAATATCCTTAAAATTATTAATATTAAAAAAAAAGTATAGGTCTCACCTTTGTAGACATGTGGAGTGACAAACTGACTATTCAAATAGCTATAACTCTCATGCAGGCCCCAATCGTTCTGCATATTCAACAATCAACAAAATTCAAATAAGTTAGATAAATATAGTTACCAAATCATTTGGAAATGATAATTATATTGAATTTTTTTAACATATCAATAGGAAACAATTCAATAAAATATCATGATAAATAAAATACACAAACCTGCGAATTATCCTTCAAGGATTTTGACGGATCCTCGAACAAGAGACGTCTCCTTTTGCTTCTCTCACCGGATTCGATAATTGCGTCTTCGAGGTAACCTGTGGAGACGTCGGAGTAATCCATCTCCGGTGATCGGAAACTCTGTTCCGGCGATCCATTCATGAATCCATATGTATCTGCAAACACACACATTGCACTTTTTATACTTCTTTTCATATGTAATTATCAACAAAGAAAAAACAAATTTTTTGCATACATAAACATCCTTTATAAAAAAAATCTTGAATAACTTGTAAATTCATACATGCACGTCGATACAAAAATATAAATTGAAAAATTACATATATATACGCGGTATGTGTTATATTTAAGGACTGAAAAAAATAATATATATTTTTGTATATATATACCAAGATTGTAGTCAGGCTTGAAGAGTGATCCAAGGTTATGGTGATCCCAAGTAGGGAGAGAGTAGAGAAGCTCACTCATTTTTTTTGTGTTTTTCTTTTTGAACTTTGAATTATTTGCTGATTGTTTTGTATAACAAAAACTTAAGTGGCTGCCTATTTATCGTGGTGGATTGTGTGTCTAAAGTGAAAGTAATTCAGAATAAATTATTGTTAATAAAAAAAAAAAAAAAAGTTGGAAAAAAAAAATCTAAAGAAAAAAAGTAGGGGAGAAGTTTGGAAGATGAAGACGAAATTGTACTCGACACAGTCAACGGAAAAAGAAGTCAAGCAAAAGAAAAATGTTGGATGGATAGAGTTTTTCCTCCTTGAGATATGCAAATGTAGAAAATATAATTTTCCTAAAATATTTTTGTAATGCACAACTACAACACTAGTACAAAATCATTATGCTACATATCTTGAGCAAATGACTTTAGATTATCTTTTTTTTTTTTTTTTTTTTTCAGTTCACATATTTTCTCAATTATAAAAATTTACAGAACTATATTTTTCATATATTTCTAGGATTTCGCCACTTAAATGACTTTATTAATAACTAACTTTGAAAAACAAACAATTATTCAGGCTGTTAAAACTAAATTAAAATTTGTGTTGGACAAGTATATATGTATCTAACTCGTAAATTAATTAAAAAAATTTTCAATAGACTTATTTCAATGTTAACATCGATGTTCTCATTTGTGGAGAAAAAGGTACAAGTGTTTGAATTTCGTTAGGGTTTGGTTAGATGGGGGACCTTATGTAAGTGTTTGAATTTCGTTGTAATGGCTAAAGCCTTAAAGGTTATGATCACATCATGCTGTTAATTTTTACTGTTCCGCTTTAAGCACATTTAGTAAATAATCTTATAACTTGACTCACTAAAGTAATATACTAGAATAAGAAAAAATCACATGTGAGCAGTATAAACTGTCGGCAATTTTAACTTACTTGATATGATATGGTTGATTACGTGATCAAAATCTTATTACACCAATATATATGAAGTTTTTTGGTTGACAACCCAGGTTTAAAATCTAGTATATATGCATTTATTTACAATATTGTGAAATAAATTTTTTATTTTGAAACTTATCTATATATACATTTTTGAATACAATTATGAAATAAATTCTGGCTTTCACTACTATTTACAATGGAATGCCACTGGATTTAATTCTTAAGATTTGGAAAATTAAATAAAAGATATGAAAAAAAGATTTTGGCTCCAAAGATCTTGCTTAAATATGATGTTTCCTTTTTTTGGTAACGATTTTAAAGCAAGTTTTGTTATATTTCTGTTTGTTTTCTTAATTAGTTAATTTACACTAATTGTATTTGATTAATTTTTTTTTTGGTCGTAACTATGATTCATAATCAACACTAAACTTAGTTTTTTAGTTGGTTTTGATTATAACTATAGTAAGCAACATCTATATATTATTACTTTATTATAATAAAAACATTACAACTATATGTTTTTTAAAGCAAACTTATAAATTGACTCGAATTGTATATGTTTTTAAATAAAAATATTATTAAAAAGAAATATAACAAAATGATGTTTAATTTCATGGGACGGGTTATATGGTGGGACGGGTTTGGGTCGATATTAATACGGGACGGTATACTACGGGTGAAATCCTAGGATTAACAATCAAATACAGTTATATAATCTTAAACACTAAATAAAATAAATAATATTAACAAAAAAATACAACTTAAAATTTAAAAATTATTGTTATAAAAATCGACCCGAAGTATCGCGGGGTAATATATATAATATATACATATGTAAGTATATTTAACCAAACAAAACAATAGGTTATATCTATAGATAATTTTCAAACTTTTGTTTAAAGTATAGCCCCGCGGTGTACCGCGGGTTAAAATCTAGTGTAAGTCATTTGTCGTAATCGTGTGTGCATATGAAGTTGATTTTTTTCTTTCCCTTCTATAAAAGCTTTAGTTAGACATTTTTATTTTTTATTTTATAAAGAGTTATACATGTTTATTGCAAATTTTAGATCATCATTATAGTATAAGATCACTTTTCATAGTTCTTACAAAATGATTAAAAAGGGATATAAGACACGTTCATTTAACTGTTTATGAGTAACAGTACCGGCCCGCTAAATTTGGGTGCCCTAAGCAAAATTAAAATCCATAAAAAAAATTCTTTTAAATTAGATTTTTACCATTAAAAAGAATGTTCTAAAAGTCCACAATATTTTTAAAAGGTCCTACAAAAATTATTGTATATAAGAAAACTTAACAAATTTTTAGATAAAAAAACCCTCAAATTTTGAGGCTCTAATCGGTGGTTTTGGTGGCATGCCCTCTGCGCCGGCCCTGCTGAGTAATGACGATTAGTTTGTTTTTGTTTTTCTAACGTTAGTTCGGTGGTAACATATTATTGGTGATCAAAATTAAACGACAAAGATATTATTTTTTACTGTTATCATGTTGAATGTTTAATGTTTAACTATTCATTGCAAATATCAACATCAGTAAAAGGAACATGCCTCCGGTATATCAAGATTAACAACGTAATTGAATTGTTAAGTCATAAAATTATAACATTCTGAAAAAGTAATGTAAGCAGTTCATTAAACCATTTCCCTCAATTTCAAACGACAGTAATGAGTTATGTAATAATAATATACTAATATCTCCTTCTCTTTTTTTCTTTATTTGAACCAAAAAGTCATGCAGAGAAGAATTTGTTTTTTTTTTTCTCGACATATAGGAGAAATTCTGTTTTATGTTTTGTTTTAAAAGTCTTTGACTCTTGATTCCGTTTTGCTTGTGATTTGGTGAACAACCGTTCTTCTTTTGTATGCTTTTTTGGATTTTTTCTTCATTCTTCACAATGGTGGGGTCGTGTCACGTCCTTTCACGTTTACCTTCTTCCATTATTGCATCACTTTAATTCAATTTGTTTTAATTCATGATTTATGATTTGATTTGACTTGATCTGATTTGATTTGAATTGAGAGGATATGAAATTGTTAGGAATGCTTGCCACTGTTGAAGCAACGTAATCACTATTACTATAGAATAAGTTTGGTCGTTTTCGTGTAGTGAATTATATTAGAATCGTCGTTAGAAATGATTTAGTTTTTGATTGAATATTGTTAGAGGTAGAATACTCAATAGTAATTTTTAAAATGTTATATACCCCTATAATAAACTGCTTTGGAGTTCTTTTCGTTTTATGATTATTTTGTAAGGCAAATCCAATTTTTGATTTGAAAAACAAATTTAACAAAAGAAAAAATGTTATAATAAAACTGCTTTTGTGTAGAACCACGAGACAATTAACTATTTCTAACTATACAAATAGTGATGTGACTATAGTGTGATTGTGTGTATAATCATAATGACAATTTAAAACCTATATTTGTTTTAATATCAGTTTCGAAAAATATACTACTATTCATTTGTAATGTTTCCTCCATTTTTGTCAGTATGTATTTACTTTTATCGATTTATCAGTTTCTAGACATGTTCCCCCGAGTACGAATTTTTTTTAATGGGCCCAAATGTAGGCACGCTTGTGGGGCCCATTTAGAAAAGACGAAAAATATTGCGCCGGTATTATTCGCAGGGACATACATTCTTTAATTGGTCGTCTCTAATAATTAAAATAGGAAAGTATTTTCTCATGTACAAAAAAAGACTAATTTTGTTTGTCCAAAACAAAACAAGAAACTAATTTGGTTCTTTTTGTAGGGTTCTTTATACTTTTTTTTTTCATACTTGACAAAATAAATGGGTTGGCTACTTCCTTATTTTTTTTTCAAGGGTTTGCAATTTTTTTTTTTTTTTATAACTCAGATGATAATATTGAAATCAAAGAAATTATGTTAAAATTCCATCCCGATAGTCAATACTACTCGAATCCTGAAGACATTTTTCTCCTTTTTCACTGGATCAATCCCGATAGTTCTCCTTGTTCACGGTTTTTTTTTAAGTGATAATAATTATTTTTTAATGATAATGAGCTATATATTTTTAGAAAAAAAAACTCACAAAAAGGAAAACTATAAATATCTCAAGGGATTGTAGGTAAATTCCCAAGATTTCTATGGTACATCGATAGGCGAATGTGGAATCCAGGCATAACAAAGTCACGGAGAATAGAAGAATCAGTGCAAGAGAGGATATTGAGTATCATCAATAATATACGACTATGGAGTTTCTTCCATGAGAGGATAGCCAAGAACGAACCTCATCACTTTGGGATTGAATCTGGAGAGGGAAAGAAACAGATTTTATAATCTGTTGGCGAGTAAGGCTTCGGTATCGAAAGCATCGTGGAAATTCACTTCTCCATCGTTCTTTTTAATGATCGGTTATGTATTTATGGATGTGTATTTTGATTTTCTTAGTAATGATGTACTCGTAATGTATCAACTCTTGTACAAGGTTTCCAAATGAATGAATGAATCAGGTGTTAAAAAAAATATATATATATATATCTCAAACCTTTGTTGCATGGTCTGAGATCTAACGGTGGTGTAGTTGGTCCTTTAGCTAAAAGAAGGATATGTTTGCCCAGAATATACATTTTGTGCTCGGTTCGGGAAACCTTGTACAAGAGTTGGTCCTTTTGTCTAGATTTTTTGGCCCAAACTGCTTTAAATAGAAATTTTGGCCCATGTTTCAATATTCCGGAAAACAAAAATAAAATAGGAGGGATTAAGGAAATAAGTAATTATGGAAAATCATAATCTTCCATATTTTCTCCAATTAAAAAATTTATCAATTATTTTCTATAAATCACAAAAATAGGGTTTGCCGTTTCCGTTTACGTTATATGTCGTCTTCTCAATTTCTTCTTCTTCTTCTCTGGTCTCTCTAATTTTTGTTCACACTTTGAAATTTACGACACTTTAAAGAAACTCTGATCGTCGTACGTACGTCTCCTGTTTTTTAGGGTTTCGTGCATCTCAAGCTTCCCTAATCAATGGTACACACTGATCTTGTTTTTGTACATAGTTAGATTCGACCGTTGTTTCATGTCTTTGTTTCTGCTTTTTTTTGCAGTCTGAATCATCGGAGAAGCAGCAGATCCTCACCGAGAAGGAACTCCAACGGAAGAAAAAGAATGAAGACAAGGTTTCCCTTCTTCTTCATCTTCTTCCCCGCCAGAATTTACATGTAGAATCTGATTCATTCCATGAATGTGTTATATATAGGTTCGAGAAAAGGAAATAAAGGAGCAAAAAGCTTTGGAGAAAGCAAAATTAGCTGAAGAACTTAAGGTAAGTAGTGGTTTCTTTATGTGTTTTGACTCTATCATCGAACGTATTTGATCAGATTATTATTGTTAATATAGGCAAAACAAGAACAAGATGGAACCAAATCTTCTAAAAAGAGTACAAAGAAGAGTGCTAAAAGATTTGATTCAGAAGAGAATCCTGAGGATTTTGTTGATCCAGAGACTCCTCTTGGTGAGAAGAAAAAGTTATCTCCACTTATGGCTAAACAATACAGTCCTGACGCTGTTGAAAAATCGTAAGTGTGAAGAATATTGTGACTAATTAATTAACACTGATGTTTGTTCCAATATTTGATAAAATCTGTTTTTTTTTTTTGGTCAGATGGTGTGAATGGTGGGAGCAATCTGGCTTTTTTAAGGCTGATGCTAAGAGTTCCAAACCAGCTTTTGTTATTGTAAGGAACTTTACTTTGAAATTAGCTTGTATAGTCTAGAGAGTTTGTTTAATGTTTTGTTAATTTTCATACTACTGTACATGTTTTGCAGATTCTGCCTCCTCCAAATGTGACTGGAATTTTGCATACTGGGCACGCATTAACATCAGCCATAGAGGTTGTGGTTCATAAGATTCTTAGTTCTGTTACTTTTTGTGAAAAAGGATCAGACTTATAATTTGCTCTGACTGATGCAGGACACGATTATTCGTTGGAAGAGAATGTCTGGTTTTAATGCGTTGTGGGTTCCCGCTACTGACCATGCCGGTATAGCTACACAGGTCTGTAGTTGTTTGTGAAATTTCTTGTTTCAGATTCTTCCTCCTGATAGTTTATGTTGGGATATATGTCAAAACTGGTCATAACTAGTAGTACTAATCTTGTTGAATACAACAATGTAGGTTGTGGTTGAGAAAGAGATCATGGCTAAAAGAGGATTGAGTAGACATGACCTTGGCCGAGAAGAATTCGTTAAGGAAGTGAGTTTAAAACTTCATATGCAGTACTGAGTAATTCTTTCTTTCCTTTTTTTTGTTACAGTAAAGAAGAAGAGTGATGGCTGACGTGGAGAGATGCTGAAGTATGATTGGTGGAAACATTAAGGATGACACGGAGAGCGTTGATTGGCCAATTTCGAATTGAGAAGATGTTGACCGTTGACTAACAGCAAACAAATAAGAACACAATTTCGATTTAGAGTTTACAGAGAATAATTTCCCTTTTGTAATCTCTTTCTCTTAGCTCTGAATTTCTGGAGAATCACCATTGTTGATCGAGATCTCTTCTCTTGTAAAGATCTTTGTCACTCTGGAATTTGGTTTGCGTTTGTCTTGAACGTAAATCCAAGTATATTGAATTCGAATTTGTGTTGATCGATTGATTGAAGTTTATTGTTATCAAAGGTATCAGAGCCATTCGTGACTCGGAAATGATGGCGAATACTCGTGCGAAGGATACGGTAGCTCCGGAGATGGAGGAATCTTCGAACTCGTGGATTGGTAAAGCTTTGGCGGAGCAGAATTCGAAGATTGAGAAGCATACGGTGGAAATGTTTGCGGCGATCAGGATGATAGCGGAGAAGGTAGATTCTATCGTCAATGCTGGTGCGCAATCACCGTATAGTCCAGCTTCGGCGGAGGATGTGAAATCAGGACTGGGAATTTTCAACGTTGACGTACCTCGTCGCGCTAGATCTGGTCCACAATCTCAATACTCAGGTGTGACTAGATTAGCTAAACTGGATTTTCCTAGGTTCAGTGGAGATAGAGTGAAGGATTGGTTATTTAAGGTGGAACAATTCTTTTCGTTGGATCGTACGCCTGATGATTTCAAAGTGAGAATGTGTTCGATTCATTTTGATGGTCCTGCAGCGGCTTGGCATCAGTCGTTGTATGAATCAGATCTGGGAATTGGAGTGATGAATGATTGGCTTGCATATAAGGGATTGTTGTTGGAAAGGTTTCTTGAAGTGTTGGATGATCCGATTGCGGAATTGAAAAACTTACAGGAAACAAACGGGATTAAGGAGTATCATGAGAAATTTGAAGTGATCCGTTTGCGATTGAAGTTACCTGAGGAGTATTTGGTGAGAGCTTATCTTGCAGGTTTAAAAACAGATACGCAAATGCATATTCGCATGTTTCAGCCTGATTCTATTAGCAAGTGTTTGATGCTTGGAAGGTTGTATGAGCAAGCTCATCAGAAAAAAGGATTAGGAGCAGCATCCCATGTTAACCAAAGTTCTAGATGGAGTGGTAGCAATGGTTTTCAAGCAAAGGGAGTGCTGGGATCCAAACCTGATTGGGTACATAAACCTGTACAGCATGATGTTGCCTCTAAATCAAGGGAGATGGGGACACAGCCACGAAAATTTTTATCTACAGAAGAGATGAATAAAAGAAGGTCTCAAGGCCTTTGTTACTTCTGTGATGAAAAATATACACCGGAGCATTATCTTACTCATAAAAGGAAGCAGTTATATATGATGGATGTCGAGGAAGGTGATGATGATACTGTGGATTATCATAGTGCAGATGAAGGAGAGTCTGAGCTCACTCAAGAGCATGCACAGGTGTCTGTTAGTGCAGTTTCTGGTATCTCAGAGTATTGGACTATGAAAGTCAGAGGTGTTGTGGGAAAACAACCATTGATCTTTCTATTGGATTCGGGGTCTACACACAATTTTCTTGATCCCAAGACAGTAGCTAGATTACAACTTCCATTACAACATTCTGGTTTAACAAGAGTAAAGGTGGCTGATGGTCGTCAGTTGGGAGTGACTGGCAAGGTCAAGGATTTTAAATGGACGCTTAAGGAGACCACTTTTGAAGGAGATGTGATGGTTATTCCTCTCGCAGGCTGTGACATGGTATTAGGGGTGCAGTGGTTAGCTTCTTTGGGCCCTATTAATTTGGACTTTCAGAAACTGGAGATGAGTTTTAAATGAGGTTTAAAAACAGTTTTACTACATGGGCTGAAGCAGGGTTCAATAAGAGAAGTGAAGGCAAATAAACTCAAGAAGCTGAAGGAGAGTGAAGTGCAGATTTCTATGTTGTGTGTGCAAAATATACCGGAGGAGAATGATATGATGCTCTGTTCTTTGGAAACTCACAGTGGAGAAGAAGAGGAAAATCCAAAGATCACACAACTAGTGAATGAGTATGCTGATATTTTTGAGGAACCAAAGGCTTTACCCCCATTCAGAGCTAACCACAACCATAAAATCCCTTTATTGGAAGGATCAAACCCGATTAACCAGCGTCCCTACAGGTATGCATTACATCAGAAAACTGAGATTGATAAGATGGTTCAGGAATTACTTAAGGCTGGTACTATACAAGCTAGTAGTAGTCCTTATGCATCTCCTGTAGTATTAGTCAAGAAGAAGGATGGTAGTTGGCGTTTATGTGTGGACTATAGAGGGTTGAATGGGATGACTGTTAAAGATCGATTTCCTATTCCCTTAATAGATGATTTGATGGATGAGTTGGGAGGTTCTGTGATCTATTCTAAGATTGATTTGAGAGCTGGATATCATCAAGTTAGAATGGAGCCTGCAGACATGTATAAAACTGCCTTTAAAACTCATAGTGGGCATTATGAATATTTGGTGATGCCTTTTGGGCTAACTAACGCGCCAGCTACGTTCCAAAGTTTGATGAATACTGTGTTTCAGGAGTTTTTGAGGAAGTTTGTCTTAATATTCTTCGATGACATTCTCATTTACAGTCCTACTCTGGAATCTCATTTGTTGCATTTAAGAGAGGTGTTCAAGTTGATGAGGAGTAACAGTCTCTATGCAAAGAAGAGTAAGTGTGCTTTTGCTGTGGCCAAGGTAGAGTATTTGGGGCACTTCATTGAAGCTAGTGGAGTCTCTACAGATCCACAGAAAATATTGGCAGTCAAAGCTTGGCCCATACCTAAGACTTTAAAACAGCTGAGAGGTTTTTTGGGACTAGCTGGGTATTACAGGAAATTTGTGAAGGGTTTTGGTGTAATTGCTAGACCACTACATGACATGACGAAGAAGGAGTCTTTTGTTTGGTCTGAGGAAGCATTGCAAGCTTTCAATACACTGAAATCTGTTTTGTGTGAAGCACCGGAATTAGCTCTACCACGATTTGATAAACCTTTTGTGGTGGAGACTGATGCTTGTGGAGAGGGAATTGGTGCTGTATTGATGCAAGAAGGTCACCCTTTGGCCTATATTAGCAGACACTTGAGGGGAAAACAATTGCATCTTTCTATATATGAAAAGGAGTTGCTTGCGGTAGTGTTTGCGGTTCAGAAATGGCGCCACTATCTGTTACCAAATCATTTTGTTATAAAAACAGATCAGCGGAGCCTTAAATATTTGTTGGAGCAGCGCCTGAACACACCAATTCAACAACAATGGTTGCCCAAGCTTTTAGAATTTGACTATGAAATTCAGTATAAACAGGGTAAAGACAATGTGGCTGCGGATGCTTTATCACGGGTGGAGGGTGCTGAAGTGTTACATATGGCAATGTCTGTTTTAGACTGTGATCTTATGCAACGTATTCAAGCAGGTTATGCTACAGATCTTGCTCTTAAGACATTAATTGATCAGTTGAGGCAGGATTCTAATGCTAAGAAGAACTTTTCTTGGGTTCAAGGAGTATTGAGGAGAAAGAGTAAGATTGTGGTGCCTCAAGATAAGGATCTTCAGAATGATATTCTTAAGTGGCTGCATTGTTCAGGAAGTGGAGGCCATTCTGGTCGTGATGCGACTTGTCAGAGAGTTAAGGGTTTGTTCTACTGGAAAGGGTTGGCTAAAGATGTTCATACTTATATCAGGAGTTGTGGAGTTTGTCAAAGGTGTAAGTATGAGACTATAGCTTCTCCTGGATTGTTACAGCCTCTACCTATTCCAGCAACACTGTGGACTGATCTTTCCATGGATTTTATCGATAGATTACCTCCTTCCTTTGGTAAAACAGTTATCTTTGTTGTGGTGGATCGCTTGAGCAAAGCTGCTCATTTTATGGCTCTCACTCATCCTTATTCAGCTGTAAGTGTGGCTCAAGTCTTCATGGATCAGGTGTTTAAGCTACATGGTTTCCCCAGGACCATTGTGAGTGATAGGGATACAGTTTTCCTTAGTGAATTCTGGCAGGAGTTGTTTTCTCTGCAGGGCGTTTCTTTAAACTACACTAGTGCTTATCATCCTCAATCTGATGGCCAGACAGAGGTGGTCAATAGGTGTTTGGAGACCTATTTGAGATGCATGTGTAGTGATCGTCCACATTTATGGAGCAAATGGTTACCTCTTGCGGAGTTTTGGTACAATACTAATTACCATACAGCTATTCAGATGTCGCCTTATGAGGCAGTGTATGGTCAGCCTCCGCCAGTTCATTTACCTTACTTGCCTGGTGAATCGAAAGTGGCTGTGGTGGCTCAATGCTTGCAGGATAGGGAGAATATGCTTCTACTTCTCCGGTTCCACTTATTGAGAGCTCAGCACAGGATGACTCAGAATGCCAATCTTCATCGTACTGAGAGAAGTTTTGAGATTGGAGATGTGGTGTTTGTCAAGTTGCAGCCTTATAGGCAACAATCTGTGGTGATGCGATCTAACCAGAAGCTTGCTCCCAAGTTTTATGGTCCTTACAAGATTTTGGATAAGTGTGGGTCAGTAGCTTACAGGTTGGACTTACCATCTTCTTCTAAGATCCATCCTGTTTTCCATGTGTCTCAATTGAAGGAATCTGTCGGCCCTGTCTCGGTTTCTACTGAATTACCATCGGTGCATTATGATGCGTTGGTCAAGGAACCCGAGAGGATCTTGGAGAGGAAGATGGTCAATAGACAGGGGCACGCAGTTACGATGGTGCTTGTTAAGTGGACTAATCAGAGTGTCGAGGAAGCGACTTGGGAGTACTTGTTTGAGATACAGAGGAAGTTCCCAGCTTTTGAACCTTGAGGACAAGGTTCTCTGAAGGAGGGAGATTTGTTACAGTAAAGAAGAAGAGTGATGGCTGACGTGGAGAGATGCTGAAGTATGATTGGTGGAAACATTAAGGATGACACGGAGAGCGTTGATTGGCCAATTTTGAATTGAGAAGATGTTGACCGTTGACTAACAGCAAACAAATAAGAACACAATTTCGATTTAGAGTTTACAGAGAATAATTTCCCTTTTGTAATCTCTTTCTCTTAGCTCTGAATTTCTGGAGAATCACCATTGTTGATCGAGATCTCTTCTCTTGTAAAGATCTTTGTCACTCTGGAATTTGGTTTGCGTTTGTCTTGAACGTAAATCCAAGTATATTGAATTCGAATTTTGTTGATCGATTGATTGAAGTTTATTGTTATAATTTTTATAAAAGAACTTATAATGAAATCTCTTGTGCTTGTTCTATGATTACGCGATAGGTATGGACGTGGAAGAACCAGTCTGGTGATACAATCATGACACAACTACGGCGTTTAGGTGCTTCTCTTGATTGGTCTCGTGAGGTAAAATTCAGTGATCCTCTGTATCTTCACCTGTTTTTCTGAGATATCTTATATACAGAATTGTTTTCTATATGTGAACTTGTAGTGTTTTACAATGGATGAGCAAAGATCAAAAGCTGTCACTGAGGCTTTTGTTCGGTTATACAAGGAAGGGCTTATCTATAGGTATATGTTTTGAAATCTCTAATAAGCTACACGAATCTTGTTGTAGAGAAAAGCACTAACCTGAAAGACAATACTGTTTACCTTTGCAGAGATAATAGGATTGTTAATTGGGATTGTAGTTTAAGATCAGCCATATCTAAAGATGAGGTAAGTAAACAACTTTGGTTTGCTCTATGATTTTTGAATTACATGCTTCTTCTTATGGCTGTGCATCTGTAGGTTACTCCTATTGAGATCAAAGGAAGGACACTGTTAGAAGTACCTGGATATGAGAAGCTAGTGGAATTTGGTTTTCTTACTTCATTTGCTTACCTTCTCGAGGATGGTTCGGGAGAGGTTGTTGTAGCCACCACGAGAGTGGAAACAATGCTTGGTGATACTGCCATTGCTGTACAAGCATCTTCACGGAAAGTTTGTGGTGCATCCGTTTATTAGTGGACGGAAGTTACCAGTTATCTGCGATGAAGATCTCGTTGATCAAAACTATGGTACTGCTTGTGTTAAGGTATGAGCTCGTTTTTTCATATGTCCTTGAGTTGTTTTAGTACTGTTTCAAAATTACTTTGCTCTTCTCTTGTAGATTACTCCTGCTCATGCATGATCTTGATGATTTCGATGTCGGAAAGCGCCACAATCTTGAATTTATAAACATATTCACTGATGATGGAAAGATCAATACAAATGGCGGGCCTGAGTTCGCGGGAATGCCACGCTTTACGGCCCGTGAAGCGGTTGTTGAAGCTCTGAAGAAGAAGGTAATCAGTTCTTGTGTCTTTGTATATCATTAACATATCATACTAACTTGCAATTGTCTTATATTCAGGGATTGTACAGAGGTGCCGAAAACAACGCAATGGAACTTAAACGTTGTTCAAGAACTAAAGATGTTATTGAGCCTATGATAAAGCCTCAGTGGTACGTGAATTGTCATGTGATGGGAAAGGAAGCTCTTGATGTTGCTATCAATGATGAAAACAAGAAGCTAGAGTTTATACAAAAGCAGTACACAGCAGAATGGAGAAGGTTCTGTCATTAATTATGATGAATAAGTTTTGTCTGTTTATAACTAATCATGGATTAACATTCACAAGGGATCTTAATTACAGATGGCTAGAGAAGATACATGACTGGTGCATTTCGAGACAGCTTTGGTGGGGACATAGAATACCAGCATGGTATGCAACTCTAGAAGAAGATCAAATTAAAGATTTTGGTTCTTACAATGACCATTGGATCGTTGCTAGAAACGAGAAAGAAGCTCAAAAAGAAGTTGAACATAGATTTGTCGGGAAGAAATGCGAGCTCTCTCAAGATCCTGATGTGCTTGACACATGGTTTTCTTCAGGGCTCTCTTCGTTATCGAATTTGGGATGGCCAGATGAAACTGATGAGTTAAAAGCTTTCTATCCAACTTCTGTTCTTGAAACTGGTCATGGCATTCTCTTCTTTTGGGTTGCTCGCATGGTTATGCTATGTATGCAACTTTCTGGTGATGTTCCCTTTAGCAAGGTTTATATGCATCCTATGGTATGTGATGCACATGGACGAAAGGTGTCAAAGTCTCTTGGAAATGGCATTGATCCGCTTGAAGTCATTAAAGGTGAAACTATTGCGGGTCTTCATAGGAGGTTAGAGACCAGTATCTTAGATCCAAAGAAGCTTGTTGCTGCTAAAGAAGGACATGCCAAGGATTTTCCAAATGGTATCCCTGAATGTGGTTCCGATGCTCTTCGATTTGCACTTGTATCCTACACAGCTCAGGTACTGATTACATCACATGGACTCTTTGCTCTTTCATTTGTATAAAATGATCTTATAGACTTGTTTTTGTTTCTTTTTCTAGTCTGATAGAATAAATATGGATATCCTCCGAGTGATTGGTTACCGTGAATGGTGTAATAAGCTCTGGAATGCGGTGAGATTTGCGATGCTGAAGCTTGGTGATGGTTATACACCTTTGCTAACTCTATGTCCTGAAACCATGCCATTGAGCTGCCAATGGATTCTTTCGTCACTAAATAAGGTGATATCAAAGACGGTTGATTCGTTGAATGCTTACGAGTTTTCGAATGCAGCCAACGCGGTATACGCTTGGTGGCAATACCAACTTTGTGATGTATACATTGAAGCAATCAAGCCTTATTTTAACAAACCAGAATATTCTTTAGAGAGGACTCATGCACAACATGCTCTATGGGTTTGTCTAGAGACTGGTTTGAGATTGCTTCACCCGTTTCTGCCTTTTGTAACCGAAGAGCTTTGGCAACGATTACCTTGGCCTAAAGATTGTGAACGGAAAGCGTCTATCATGATATGTGACTACCCATCTCCCATTGAGGTCTCTCTCTAATTCTAAAATCTTCTTCTGAATCTATTATCCTTTTTTGCGGTTTCTAAAAACTCTTTAATCACAGAACTGGAGAAACGAAAAGGCGGAAACCGAAATGGACATGATTCTGATGACTGTGAAATATCTCAGAGCAAAGAGAGCAGAGTTGTTAGAGAAACAGAGAAAAGAAAGGTCAGTGACTGACTAATTTTCGAGGATACCGCCAATTTTCTTCGGTTTTCTTACATTATTACCTTCAATATCTTCTCAGGTTGCATGCATTTGCTCTGTGTGAAAACGAGTTAATGTTAAAGATTGTACAGACCCATGAGTTAGAGATCACAACCCTTGCAAATCTCTCATCCTTAGAGGTAACTTGATCTTCATATTCATTTTATGTTTCTTTTTTTGTCTTTTGTTTTATTTTTCTCAAAGTTATGTGCACAACTATTATAGGTTGAACTAAAAGGAGGAGAAGAACAAGCAGCCTTATTAGCTAGAACAGCCTTTGAAACGATTAACGAGAACCTCAAGGTTTATATCAAAGTGGATGAAGCCATTGATGCAGAAGCTGAAAGTGAAAAGATCAGAAACAAGATTGAGGAGCTGCAGAAGTAAGTTTTCAACACATAAGAACAGAGTTCAATCCTCTGTCTTGTTCAGACAGTACTAATCTGTT
The DNA here is from genome assembly GCF_000004255.2 of Arabidopsis lyrata subsp. lyrata. Classification (NCBI taxonomy): domain Eukaryota; kingdom Viridiplantae; phylum Streptophyta; class Magnoliopsida; order Brassicales; family Brassicaceae; genus Arabidopsis; species Arabidopsis lyrata. The sequence continues at coordinate 637,518 of NW_003302551.1, forward strand.
GTTTCGTTTTCGATCAGACAAAAGGAGAAGATGGAGAAGATTATGGGCGCTAGTGAGTACGAAGAGAAAGTACCTGCCAACATTAAGGAAGACAACACCACGAAGCTCGCCAAACTTCTTCAAGAATTCGACTTTTTCAACAATATTTATTCAAAGACCCTTATTAGAATGTCCCACATTGCTTGGGATTAAGATCTTTGGGTAGTATATAAAGGATGTGGCAATCCTTAACTCTTGAGCTAGCTTTTGGGTTAAGTTAGGCCACATTCCTAATATGGTATCAGAGCCAAAGGTTGGCCCACCCACAAAAATAGTTTCCCACCTATGGTTTCCCACCTATGTGGCCCATATAAGTGGCATGTCTTATTGTATTTCTGAGATGTTGGGCTTGGGCTATTTTCCGTTGGACCGTTTCTCACCCACATCTCGAGGAGGCCTATTAGAATGTCCCACATTGCTTGGGATTAAGATCTTTGGGTGGTATATAAAGGATGTGGCAATCCTTAACTCTTGAGCTAGCTTTTGGGTTAAGTTAGGCCACATTCCTAATAACCCTTCAAAGGTGAAACACACAAAAGAAAATGTAAGAAAATGTGTGATGCAGCCTAGGATATATTAGGATTAAGCTAAAGATCCATTCTTTATTATTTTTGTTGTAATTAAATTATATCTTATTTTATATTTGTGATTTACGAAAAAAAATTACATTTTCATATACCCTTAAAATATATAATTTATTTCATTGAACTACATTATAAATCACCACTCATCATCATTATCAAATCACATAACTTATTATAAAAAAAAAAAACCAAAAATAATCCAAGCAGCATGAAAGAAAAAGGTCCAAATGAAGCATTAACTTGGGTCCAGGGATAAAACATATAATATTGATTATTAAATATTATCATCAGCAAATACATGCACCATTACTCGACCAAGCACCGGACCAAACACTACTTGGTGATCGTGTTCTTGTTTGTCTTCTTAGTCTCCACAAACTTCTTCCAGTAAGACGTGACTTCTCTTTGTGTCTCCTCTGGCGTTTTCTTAACGCCATTATTTGTTCCCTGAATCCTGGCCGGAAGCATATCGAGCTCGTGAAGAACCTTGTCGAAGTCGGAGACAAGTCTCTCGGCTAAGTTTCGAGAGAAATCATCTCGGATCACAACTCGGAGGACCGTGACGTGTTCCGCATCCGCGGGCATCTTGTAGGCCGGAATAATCCAGCCAAATCGGCGGAGCATATCGGCCACCTCGAACTCGTTGTGGAGGCTACTGTCTTTGAGAGAAAACGCCACTAACGGAACACCGTTTTCTTTGGAGATGATGTTAAAACGTCCCGTTTTCTCTAATCCTTGTTTTAGCACCATCATGTTCTCATGGCAGGTATCCATCACGTTGCGATAACCCTAAACCAAACAAAACGATTATTAATTATTCCACTAATTACCAAAACTAGTTAGTTTAGGAACGTTTAATCTAAATTTCTATATGATTTGAGTTTTCTCTTTGTTATTTTTGAAATAAATAATACTCTATTAAAACCATATTTTTCTAACTTTCCTAGTCATAAACATAAAGTATAGTAGCAACTTGATAATAGTACGTAATGTTGGATTTAGTACGTTCTAGTTTCTTTATTGACATTTGATTTTCAAACAAATTAAAATATATTGCTATTTTTGTCATTTTGAGTTATCATTTACCTCGAATCCAAGACGTATCAGCTGGTAGTATTGAGCAATCACTTGACTTGAACCTGGTTTATACAAGCATTATGAAATCTTAATTTAATCTATAAAACAATTCGAGACAATAAATATATCGAAAATTGTATATAAGTTATGGTAATGTACCTTTGGAGAAGTTGAGTGTGAAGGTGGGTTGATCAGCGCCAAGATAATTGATATGGAAGATAAGTTCATCAGGCAAATCGGTTTTGGTTCTCCATACGACCCAACCAATACCGGCATAAACCAAACCGTATTTGTGACCACTCACATTTATGCTTTTAACCAACGGTAACCGGAAATCCCACTCCAACTCCGGATACAAGAACGGAGCAATAAACCCACCACTCGCTGCGTCCACGTGAATCGGCGTATCCCATCTACAAATACGTTAAACCGGACCCAAACCGGTTTAAATTTATTATAAGTTTTTGTTGTTTATCGGTTTGATATTAGAATGCTTGAATATCTCACTTTAGAAATTGTAATATTTCTAAGCAAATATATAAGATTAATGGTCTTCTTCGTTAATTGGTTTTGAGTTGAAAATGACTCAATTACCCGGTTTTCTTGTTCTTCTCGACTAGGAGGTCATTGAGGAGCTTAACGTCTTCGAATTCTCCCGTTAGCGTCGAACCGAGGATGGCCACGACGCAGATAGTGTTTTCATCTACCATTTCGACCGCCTTTTCAGGGTCCATCACGTAATATCCTTCTCTCAACTTCACTTCCTTAAGCTCCACTTCGAAATACCTTGCGAATTTCTCCAAGCAAACCTGTATTGAACCGGAAATTGAGTCAAAAATAGACCTAAACCGGTTTAATATTTCATTAATTTTTGTTTGGTTTACCTGAATATTGGCTCCGGTTACAATATTAGGCTTATCATAAGGAAGCCCTTGGGCCTTACGCTTGTTTTGCCACTGTCTCTTAAAGGCCAGTCCGGCCAACATCACCGCCTCCGATGAACCCACCGTGCCAACACCAATGGCGGCTTCACCGTCACCTAGAGGTGCGTTGAAGAGACGCGCAATCATGTTAACGCATCGGTTCTGAAGGTCGGTGGTAACAGGGTACTGGTCCATCTCAACGTTATTCTTGTTGATGGATTCCATCATGAGCTTGTCACACTCTGGCTCCATCCAAGTGGTCACAAAGGAGGCCAGGTTTAGCCTCGGGTTTCCATCGAACTTGAGCTCGTCGTTGATGATTTGGTATGCTGCTTCCTTAGGGATCGAGTTCTTAGGCATTTCGAATCTAATGAAACAATTGATACATTTAATTTAAGATAAAAATTTTTTAAAAAAAACTCTTATAGTAACACACATAATGCTCGGATCTTTCAGTAGTGCAAGTGGTAATGTGAAGGTTAATTTCATTAGAATCTAGTTTACTTTCTTGTGTACCCAAAAATTGTGAAATCTTAACCTTTTATATTAAAAATAAATATTTCCCGTATAATTTAAAACCGTTTAAATTACATTATAGTATAAAGTCAAGATGCTCGATCACCATGTAGCGTTGTCTAGGCTACGTTTTAGAACACTAGTTACTAGCGAAAACATCAGGAAAAACAATATGTGTTTAAACTCTTTACCGTGGAATAGAGTTGCGGACATAACGAGAAGCAAAATTTGAATGGATTGAATCATCGGATTTCAAAGCTGTCTTAGACAAAACCATCTTCTTGAAGTGAGTGAAAGAAAAGTAGAGGGAGAAATGTGCAATGTTATGTTGTTGTTTGTAGTTGAAGAATATATGAAATTATAAGAGGAAGAGCAAATGGTATATATAGTGACGAGAATGTTCTCTTCGTTTCGTTTGCAACTTGAAAGGAAGCATCGCTGGTTTAAGGGTTCCTTTTCTAACTTTTTATCACCAATGATTTTTCATTACTAAAATAGTAAGACCAGTAATTAAATTATATATAGGCTACTTTTAAAAAATAAAACTCTTAAACTGAATCATATCATATCATCATATATAGAATACTAAAATGAAATCTCTCCAACTTAAGTTGCACATTATCAGTTTATAGAAACAAATATAGAAATTCGTTTTCATATTAAATTCTAAAATTCTTTCTTTTCTTTTGGCATCGCATTAACTTATTATTTTTATTTTATTTTACTTTAAAAATATCTCCTCGTCTCATCAGTATCACACATATCATATTTCTTTTGGTTGTCAAAATAGAAAATCAAAGAACAGAATATAAAAAATATATATATAAAAAAGAGGAAAAAAAATTATGTTGTGTGTTGCAAATCATATTGGTTAATCCACTTCATATTAGTTTGTCTCACTTCTTGTTTTGCTTTGTGACGTAAAAATTGTCTCATTGATTTTGGGTTTACACTATATCGGCCTCTTGTTTGTATATGTTAGGTCCCTATATCCTATCGAGATAGTTATGGTTTATATAATAGAGAAAAATTCATCAGAAGCAGTTGATAAAGTTATAAGACTCATATATAGATCGATTTAGACGATTAATAAAATATGTGACAAATAAAATAAAAACAATGGTCAAATAATTAGCGGAAGCGAGTGATACTTGAAACTGCCAAATTAATTAAAGTGGGTATGTTGACAAAACAAATAAAATTAAAGTGTCTATGAGAATCACCCAACTAATCAAGAAATGTTTACCCCTTAAAACACGAGTTTAGTGCTTCTTTTCTGTGTAAATTAATAGTAATATAGTATTTTCTAAAAAATTTAAAATTAATCTTGAATTTAGAATCTGCCTAAACGCCCGAATTATTTAGACCCGCTTAAACTACTGTATAATATAAAATCAAAATGTCAAATCACCGTGTAGCGTCGTCGTCTACGATGCGTTTTAGAAATACTAGTTACTAATAATAAACGCATCATACAAAATTATGGGCTACTTGTAACAATTGACACTTTAAAAACGAATCATATTATATCATATACTATAGAATACTAAAATGCAAGCTCTCCAACTAAAGTGACACATTATCAGTTTATTAAAAACAAAATAATTACTCACTCCGTTTCGTTTTAGTTGTCGTTTAAGGTTTTTTCACACAAATTAAGAAAAGCATTAAATTTTTTGTTTTACCCTTTTTTAATATATTTTATAAAAAATTTCATTGGTCAAAACATTAAAACAATAGGGATAATACTGGAATTTTTACCAAACATTTACATTGAAAACCTAAAACGACAACTATTAAGAAACAAAATTTAAGTCCTAAAACGACAACTAAAACGAAACGGAGGGAGTAATATATAAATTCGATTTCATATTAAATTTCTAAATTTGTTTGCAAAACGAATAAGAAATACTAATTAGGACTAAATTTATTGCTATAGACTGATATGTCTAAAAATGGCTCTAACATCTTTCTGAAATAATACTGCATATAGAGGGCCACCTTATCACCTTTTAGAAAAATATTTGACTCTTAAACTACAAATAAACTGCAAATAATTAAAGTATATATAATTGGTGGTGACAGCGTGAAAGAAAAAACAAAAGAGATCTTATTTTTTCAGTAAAAACCAATGCGAAATATTACCATGCCTTAGCATATGTTTCCAATAAATAAAAATACACTTAATTTTAATAGAGAAAGATGTTATAAAAAGCTTCAATTATACGTTTTCGTTGAAAAAATATTCCAACTTTGCAATATATAAATATTGACAAAGTTAATTATGATTTTTTTGCAACATATAAATATTGAATTAAACTCGTGAATCTATAAAATTGTTTAGGTAATGGTTAAGCCAATTATGTGTCATTGTTTGTTCTTTTACACAGAAAAATGTTTTTGTAGGAGAAGAAAACACGTTATTACATACCCATAAAAATAATAAAATTTTATTTCATTTATTTAGTATAAACCCATAAAAAATCACTCTTCATCAGCAATATCAAATCACAAAACTTCAAAAAATAAAAAATAATAATCCAAACAGCATGAAAGAAAAAGGTCCAAATGGAGCATAATGAAGGACAAAACAAATAACAATAATAGTTTATTAAATAATCTTATCAGCAAATTGTGTTCTTGTTGGTCTTCTTAGTCTCCAACAACTTCTTCCAGTAGGCCGTGACTTCTCTCTGCGTCTCCTCTGGCGTCTTCTTAACGCCATTAACTTTTCCATTAGCCATCTTGGCGTGAATCCTCGCGGGAAGCGTATCGAGCTCATGTAGAACCTTCTCGAAATCGGCTACCAATCTCTCGGCTAAGGTTCTAGAGAAATCTTCTCGGATAACAACTCGTAGGACAGTGACATGTTGCGCATCCGCGGGCATCGTGTAGGCCGGAACGATCCAGCCAAAGCGGCGGAGCGTTTCGGCTACCTCGAACTCGTTGTGGCGGCTACTATCTTTGAGAGAAAACGCCACTAATGGAACACCATTTTCTTTAGAGACAATGTTAAAACGTCCCGTTTTCTCTAATCCTTGTCTTAGCACCATCATGTTTTCCCGACAATTATCCATCACATTGCGATATCCCTAAATAAAACAAGAAAAACATTATTAATTCCACAATACCAAAACTAGTCAATTTAGGAACGTTTAATTAAAATTACATTTTCATTTCTTTATAAAATTATTCGGTTTTTGAACTTTCGTAGTTATAAAGTATAGTAAAAACTTGAATATAGAACGTTCTAGTTCTTTGGATTTCAACAAAAGTTAATATATTGCTATTTTGGTCATTTTTAGTAATTATTTACCTCGAATCCAAGACGAATCAGCTGGTAGTACTGAGCAATCACTTGACTTGAACCTATTTTATTACAAGCATGATCAAATCTTTAATCTATAAAACAATTCGAGACCATAAATATATCGAAAATTACATATAAGTTATGGAAATGTACCTTTGGAGAAGTTAAGTGTGAAGGTGGGTTGATCAGCGCCAAGATAATTGATATGGAAAATAAGTTCATCAGGCAAATCGGTTTTGGTTCTCCATACAACCCAACCGATACCGGCATATACCAAACCGTATTTGTGACCACTCACATTAATACTCTTAACCAACGGTAGCCGGAAATCCCACTCCAGCTCCGGGTACAAGAAGGGAGCAATAAACCCACCACTTGCTGCGTCAACGTGGATCGGCGTGTCCCATCTGCAAATTGCGTTTTCAAAAAACGTTAAACCGGATTTGAATCGGTTGAAATCGATAATTAGCTTGATTATCGGTTTGGTTTACTTACCCGGTTTGCTTATTTTTCTCGACAAGGAGGTCGTTGAGGAGCTTAACATCTTCGAATTCACCGGTTAGTGTTGAACCGAGGATGGCCGCGACGCAGATTGTGTTCTCATCGACCATTTCGACTGCCTTTTCAGGGTCCATCACGTAATAATCTTCTCTTAGATTCACTTCCTTAAGCTCCACTTCGAAATACCTTGCGAATTTCTCCCAGCAAACCTGTATTGAACCGGAAATTGAGTCAAACATAGAACTAAACCGAAATCACTAATTTTACGGTTTAATATTTCATAGTTGTTTGTTTTGTTTTAAAGTTAAGTATTTATTGGTTTATTGATTAAACTTTTTGGTCTACTGTTTTTGTTTATCTATCTATAAATTAAAACAAATTCGTAAACCGGATTGATATTTTCAATTTTGCTTTGGTTTACCTGGACATTGGCTCCGGTTACGATATTGGGCTTATCATAAGGAAGCCCTTGGGCCTTACGCTTATTCTGCCACTGTCTCTTGAAAGCCAAACCCGCCAACATAATCGCCTCCGACGATCCAACGGTGCCAACACCCACGGCAGCTTCACCATCACCAAGCGGCGCGTTGAAGAGACGCGCGATCATGTTGACACATCGGTTCTGAAGCTCAGTGGTGACGGGGTACTCGTCCATGTCGACGTAGTTCTTGTTGATGGACTCCATCATGAGCTTGTCACACTCTGGCTCCATCCATGTGGTCACAAAGGAGGCTAGGTTCAGCCTCGGGTTACCATCGAGCATTAGCTCGTCGTTGATGATTTGGTACGCTGCTTCCTTTGGGATTGAATTCTCAGGCATTTCGAATCTAATGATGAAATGATAATACATTAAGTTAATATAACGAAAAATGTCTTTATAGTATATGACACATAATAAATCTACAACATTAACCAAACCCAAAAATAACTATCCAAGATAAATGTTACTATTGTTAATGAAAACATTAGACAGAAATGTTACCGTGGAAGAGAGTTCCGGACGTAACGAGAAGCAAAAGTTGAATGGATTGAGACATCGGATTCCGAAGCTGTCTTAGACAAAACCATCTTTTTTTTTGAACTTTGATTTTTGGTTTTGAAATGAACAAGAAGACAGAATGTGTAATGTTTTTTGTTTTGTAGTTGAAGAAGAATGAATGTGTGGAATTAGAAGAAGAAGAGCAAATGGTATATATAGTGGAGAGAATATGTGTCTCTTCGTTTCGTGTTTGCAACGTGAAAGGGAAGCATCGCTGGTCTTTGTTTATGTGCTCCTTTTTCTAACTTTTCCTTGCCCATGACTTTTCTTTATTAGTAGTATAATATTATTAAGAGTTTAAGACCAATGAATTAATAATTTTTAAAACGAGTACTTTTACAAAACAATTACTGTATACTAGTATCGTTTACAAATTCCGACTACCATCTTTTTATTGAAAATTTATAAGTAATATATTGAAAAGTTGAATTGTAATGAATATCATTTTGATTTTGTTTATTTAGCATCTCCCGTGATTTGATCAATTTCACACTTATGTGAATAGTACCAACGCGTAAAATGTGAATAGATAGATACTAGATTATATTGTTTTCGTGATTCTTTTTTGCTGTCAATGTAATTTAGACCGTAAATAAGCTAGAAACCAAATTCGAACATATATGGGTATCAACGCTAAAGAACATTTGACTTTTTGTTGGGAGATCTCGTATTACCATCTCTAACATCAAACCCATGGTCTGACCTAAACAAATAAAGTTAGGGGATTAATTAATCAAACCTCCCACATGTTTAGACTAGCCTTAGATAGTTGAAAACTAGAACCGACTAGCCCTAGCTTAGGTTAATTATGTTGAATTGAATACAACAATAACCTAAAGCATTGTTTCTAGATTGTAATGTATCTTTTGTCATACACAGTAGATTTTATTCCAAGAATTGTAGTAACTTTTAATTTAAAATCAACGAGAGAATCCTTACTTTTTCTTACAAATAATATATCTTAATATTAGCATTGTACATATACTTTACATAAGTATATTTTACAATGAAAACAGGAACAAAAATCCTTCATCATATATTTATATAAGAAGAAAATATATTTTTATAGACAATTCCAGTAGTTCGACTATTCAGAATATTACAAACAATTTTCCTTTTCTTTATTGGGGCTGCATTCCTTTTTTTTTATTCAAGGAATACTATATTTGTCAGTACTTAAAACAATGGCTTTGAATTTATAAAAGAGAAAAATTGGCTTTGTTTTGGACAGAAAATACTAGGCTTTGGCACGAAGCGGATATCCGAAAAATTTGGGATATTCGTTATTCAATTCGTTTCAATCGAATACTTGATTTTGTGATTTGCTTTGATCCGAAAATTTTTGGATATTCGAAAAATCGAATATCACTTCACCGAAATTTTTTGGATATTCCAACTTCTTATTTTTAAGAGATATTGATTTTTCTTTTTTAATAAATTTCACTTCACTAATAAAAATTATTAAATTGTGTCACAAACACAAGTCCGAAGGATAAAAAACAGAGTTTACAAACACAAGCCAAAAATATATTATGATATGCATATATATATATATATATATATATTCTAATATATATCGAAAAATACGAATCGAAACGGATATTCGACTTTTAAAAAAACAATATTTGTTATTTGTTCCGGTTTTTACGAATACTACGTTTTTCTATTTGTTTTGCTCCAAAATTTTATGGATATTCAGATTTTTCGAATCGAATCAAAACGAATACCGAGTAGAAGCAGATCTAACTAATATTTTGTCTAGGCCTAGAAAATACTACTATTTGAGAATGGCGGTCATACGTAATTAAGGGGCAGTGAAAGGGACATAACTGGAAGATAAATAAAATAAAATAAAATAAAGGAGTATAAAAGTCGACCAATCAGTCACTCTCAAACGCGTTAGTCAATGGGAACCGGCAAATGTAGACGCCATTCGCCGAACCGGTAATTACGTGTAACCGCCACCGGTTTACTTCTCAAAAGTTCTGACTTTCCTTAATTATTGCAACACGAATTTTGAACTGGCCAACTGAATCATGCTCTGTTCTTTTTCGTACTAGTCAACTATTAGCGACCGAACCGATCTATATACTATTCAATAGTTCAACGTTAGAATTATCAAGGACAATAACAAGTTTCGACGATCAAAACTATTCCTTTCATATACAACATTTTTAGTTAGACACAAAATCACTAATCCATAATTTAAAACGTTATTTGTTATTCATTTAAGTTGTTAAAAATATATCTCTAAAATCAAGTTGCTAAACCAATAAATTACAAAACGGTCATATGATTTAAAGTTTCTCCAAAAAAGGACTTCATTTTTGAGGTTGAAGAGTGTTGTTCTCCAAAAAAAAAAAAAAATTCACTTCAAAACTATTTTTATTTTGCATAATAGTCCTCAGTATTGATTATAATTAATTAAGATCATAAAATTATAAATTGTATTTGGTGCTTTTCAAAAAATAAAAATATATTTGCTCAATCATAACAAAATATTTTATATCCGAGTTCTGGAGGTCTTAAAACTAGCCCAACATGCACAATTACGAAACCCACTAATATTTAAAGCCCAATAGACCCAATCACAATTGCAATTAATTAAAACGTGTTTAACAACAACAAATTTGTTTATTATGAGTTAGAGACAGAGTACAATCCAACGATCAATTAAAAAAAAAAGGATCATTCCTCGAAGTTGATGAATCTCTTATACATGTTTTTTTCTCTGTTCTTAGATTTAGAAGACTGTAACTTGTTTGATAAATTTTGTTGTGTTTATTGTTTAATGCTCAAGTCTATTCAGATTAATAAATTTTGATAATTTGGTTTTATATTTCTCCTTTTTAAAAAGAAAAACTTTAAAGAATGTGGTTCTGTGATGACTAGTGAGTGACCACTCACACCACCAACAACAACTTGGTCAGTGGGAGAATCATTTTATTTGATTCTTCGTTGAGAAACTTAAATCAGCTTTACGTGAAGATTTTCATGTTCAGGAGAAAGTAAAAAAATGGGTTCCATTGATGAAGAAAGGTCACTTCTTGAAGTTGAAGAAGTGAAATTGTATGCTGAAGATGGTTCAATAGATATTCATGGAAATCCACCATTGAAGCAGAAAACAGGAAACTGGAAAGCTTGTCCATTTATTTTTGGTATAAACCCTTTGTTTTATTTCACTTGTAATTACTTGTTGTGTTCTCTCATGTTTTGTCTTTAACCTCCAAAAACTGGTATCTATGCTTTGGTGCAGCTAACGAATGCTGTGAACGGTTGGCTTATTATGGCATTGCCAAGAATCTAATCACTTACTTCACAAATGAATTGCATGAGACTAATGTTTCTGCTGCTAGACACGTCATGACATGGCAAGGGACATGTTATATCACTCCTCTTATTGGAGCTTTAATAGCTGATGCTTATTGGGGACGATATTGGACTATTGCTTGTTTCTCTGCCATTTATTTCACTGTAAGCATTTTCTTGAAAAAAAAAACTTTGGTTATGTTCTTTTGCTTGATGTTCTGTATATTGATATGGTTTTTAGGGAATGGTTGCATTGACACTATCAGCTTCAGTTCCGGGTTTGAAGCCAGCGGAATGCATTGGCTCTCTATGTCCACCAGCAACAATGGCTCAGTCTACGGTTTTATTTTCAGGTCTTTACCTTATAGCACTTGGGACTGGAGGAATCAAACCATGTGTTTCATCCTTTGGTGCTGATCAGTTTGATAAGACCGATCCAAGCGAACGAGTTAGAAAAGCTTCTTTCTTTAACTGGTTTTACTTTACCATCAACATTGGTGCGTTTGTTTCATCTACTGTTCTAGTTTGGATTCAAGAGAATTGTGGATGGGAATTGGGATTCTTGATACCTACCGTGTTCATGGGACTTGCTACTGTGAGTTTCTTCTTTGGTACGCCGCTTTATAGATTTCAGAAACCGAGAGGTAGTCCGATTACTAGAGTCTTCCAAGTTCTTGTAGCTGCATACCGCAAATCGAATCTCAAGGTCCCTGAAGACTGCAAGATAGAGCACACGGACGGTTACAAGAAAATCTTTTTCCCTCTCATTTCTTATTTTGAATTGAGTCTATTCATTAGTTTAATAAACGGTTTTTCATATTAATGTACAGGTTTCTTGACAAAGCCGCAATTATATCAGAAGGAGAGGCGGAATCTGAACCCTTTCCCGATCCGTGGAAGCTCTGTACCGTGACTCAAGTCGAAGAAGTTAAGATTCTGTTACGTTTGTTCCCCATTTGGGCCTCGGGCATCATCTTCTCAGTTCTCCACTCACAGATTTACACTCTCTTTGTTCAACAAGGACGGTCCATGAAACGAACCATCGGCTCATTCGAAATCCCTCCAGCTACTCTCGGGATGTTCGACACTGCAAGTGTTCTCATATCTGTCCCAATCTATGACCGCATCATCGTTCCCTTTGTGAGACGGTTCACAGGCTTAGCGAAAGGATTAACCGAGCTACAACGAATGGGGATTGGACTTTTTATCTCTGTTTTGAGCTTGACATTTGCAGCTATCGTTGAGACGGTTCGGTTACAGTTAGCCCGAGATCTTGATCTAGTAGAAAGTGGAGACACTGTTCCATTAACAATCTTTTGGCAAATCCCTCAGTACTTTTTTATGGGCACTGCTGGAGTTTTCTACTTCGTTGGGAGGATCGAGTTTTTCTATGAGCAGTCTCCAGATTCAATGAGAAGCTTGTGTAGTGCTTGGGCTCTTCTGACTACAACACTAGGAAACTACTTGAGCTCGTTGATCATTACACTTGTGGCGTATTTGAGCGGTAAAGATTGTTGGATCCTTCAGACAACATTAACAATGGACATCTTGATTACTTCTTCTGGCTTTTGGTCTGTCTTGGATGTGTTAACATACCCGTTTTTGTCTTCTTCTCTGTCAAATACACTCACAAGAAGGCTTGATCTCTTCTTCTGCTCTTGTGTGTACTTTCAAAATGTGTGGACCTTTGTGTTGCAAATTGAAAGTTATATGGCCCTCTGTTTTGGCTTTAGGATATAGTTATACTACGTAAATTAAATTACACAATTCCATATTAGAGATTTGTTCTTACAATTTTTGAGTTATGTATACTCTTACAATTTGAGCCATGGATAATAATGGAAAACAAACCTAAACAAAATTTGGAAGAAAAATACAAAAAAAATTTGTTGTCCTACATTTAATAACTATTGTCGGATAATACTTTATTTTTGCACAAAAAAAAAAAAATACTTTATTTTCCAAACATTACCGTTTCATACACACGATTTACCAAAAAAAAATATTCTTGAGAACCTAAAAATACTCTTTAACATATCTTCTAAGAAAAATAACAAAGAACATTAAACTACTATATATATATATATATATCATATCATTGCACTTTGATTCCACCCACTCTCTCTCCACATTCGTTGTTTCTGTCCTCCAGAATCTAACAAAGAAACCGGTTTTCCACGATTTAATAGTTTCTTGCCAAACCGCAAAATTACAAAAGTATATATATTTTTTTTTTTATCAAAACCGTAAAAATTGCGGAATTATGTTATAGTGGAAGATAAATGAAAAATTGAATTATAGTCTCGTGTAGAAGAGTAGAAGAAGATATGAAAAAGGTAAATGAATAATTTAACTATGGGCTCATCTAGGCCCAATTGATGATGTAAACCGGTCGGTTTGGGAAATGGAAACAAAGAGAAGATGTATGTGTTACTGTAGTATTAGGTTATGGGCTTATTGTAAATTGTGATTGCTTGAGTATTCATTGATGCAGATGTGATACATTTATACAAGAGTTAGATCCTATGATTACGGGATACACAAGATACTTGATAAAGATATCTCTAGAATGATAAGTATATATCTCTAGGATATCGTTAGAATATTCACTTATGACGCGTTCGTTTTCCTGCTGAAATTTGGACATCGGAGTTATAAATTCTGCGCCGTTGAATTCACGAGAGTAAGTAGAAAGAGAAATTAAATCGATGGAGAAAACTCAGAAACTCCTGAGAAAAGAAATCAAACGAAGAAGAAGAGAGTTTGAGAAAATTCATATACCTAACGAAATCGTCGAAGAAATCATGGTGAGGCTTCCGGTGAAATCGCTCACGAGATTTCAAAGTGTGTCGAAATACTGGAGAACTCTGATCACGTCCAAGGATTTCGGGGAAAGACACATGGCTCTTGAGAAAAGCAAAGGATGCAAACTCATTTTTGTCTGTGATGATTTTGAAGATCGTGCGGAGGACACTCTGTTTTTAAAAACAGTTGCCTTGGAGAAGACGTCAGCTTCTGAGGGAGATGAACAAGCTTTCGAATTCCAAGGATTTAATGGGTTTCTGGATATTTCCGAGAGCTGTGATGGCCTTATCTGCTTCTACGACACTAAAAGAGCAGTGGAAGTTATGAATCCGGCCACAACAATGTTCATACAACTCCCTCTATCGAGAATTCAACGGCTTTGTATATACAAATATCCAAACTCGGAGGTTCAAGATCCAAATCCTGTTCCAGACCCAATCATGTCATGTTCTCAGTTGGGGTTTGGGAAAGACAGCGTTAATGGAAGTTATAAACTAGTATGGATGTATAATACTTCTCCTGCTACTCCTCCTACGTGCGAGGTTTTGGATTTAGAGGGAAAAAAATGGAGGTTCGTGAATACTAATACTCTTGATCATCATAAGATCTTGTTCAATCAGAGGCCAGTGTTTGCAAACGGATCACTCTACTGGCTCACGGGAGATGAACAAGGATATGCAACAACACAAACCAAACTCATAGTTTTCGATATTCACACAGAGATGTTTCAAGTCATCCAAACACCGCCTTTTTTTACCCATGATGCATCTGGTGACAAGATTGGTTTATGCAATCTTGATGGTCGTCTCTGTATCTCTGAGTTGAAGAAAGATTGCAAGCAGGAGTTTTGGTGGAGAATTGAAGACACCAACACATGGGAGAGGATCTTCTCGGTTGATTTGCTTTCTACTTCCACTTGGTTTGGTGGTATCACCTGGCAGCCTCTCACACCTTTAACCATCTCTAGGGACACCAATAAAGTCATTCTCTCACTTCGCTATCAAGATAATCTCGTTGCCCTCGATCTTGATCCTAACTCTTCAGTTTGTCATTTGTATTTTTCTGGTTACTACGGCTTAGTATGTCCTTATTTTCCAAGTTTTGTCACTTGCCATTGAAGTTTTAGCAAGTTTGTAGCTCTTTCATAGAGAAAAATAAAAACCGGCCATTTTAAGTTCATTATCCAATAACTTGAGAATGAAAATCAAATTGTATGAGTCTATGACTCTTTCATTCGTATTTGAAATATATCAACTCCGTTAATTAACACAATTAATGCTCAGTAGGATTCTTAAAGATAGAAACCAAAGAAACACTCACTACTATTAACCCCTTCTTTTAGAGTAAAAACTTTGTCATGCCAAATTAAACAATATATAGAGTTATATAACGGAGAATATAAACTTGACAATATTGTCGTCACACCACTCAGTTTAAAGGTGAATGTCAGTATCTAATAATGGAATAGCGAAGAGAACTACCTGGTGAATGTCAATATCAAGATTGGTTTCATTGATGGGAGTCTTCAGAAACAGAGAAGCTAGCTGAGATGTGGAAGACCGTTTTTTTTTTTTGGTAGGCAGATGTGGAAGACCGTTAATTATATGATCGTGGGATGGATTAGAGCATCAATAAAAAAAAAAACAAAAATATTTGATCACATATGTTTTTTTGAACTTTTGTTGTTGTTATAATTTCTGATTTTTATTCTTTTTTTTTAATTGAAATTTTTGATTTTTATTCAATCATAAGGGACTAGTACATTAATTAGGATAAAAGAAAAAGAGCCACAAGAGCTCTCCATGTTTTTGTTGTTGTTATAGAGCAAAGAGCATCCATCATAATAGAAGAGTAATTCCTTGGAAGTTGGAACCAAAGAGAGTGTTTATATAGAGACTATATGTCGTGCCGTCTTCTTCTTCTCATTATATATGCGCAAAATTTGTATATATATATATATAATATAGTTTCTACAGAATTATTCTTGTGAATGTAATATATATTAATATGTGTCATGTGTGTGTTATATCTATTCAACATTTATGGTTTTTATAATTCTCTAAGGTGTGAGCGGAAACCAAAGAACGATATCACAGTTTGGATATTGAAGCTATAGAGAGAAGAGAGAAACTAACTTAATTAATTAATTCAAGAAAAAGACTAATTAGCAAATCTGTTTAACAAAGTAACAGACTCACAAAACTGATTAACAGACTAACGGACGCAGACACGCAGTTCGAGAAAAAACAAACCAAATTATGATGTTTATCAAATTAAACACACTTTTGGCTAATTATTCTTTTTAATTGGTTGATTTCTTTTTTACGGTAATGGTATTGTAATAAACATTGGCTTACATATTACTATTATTTTTCCATTATCTCGTCGCATAACAATTAACACACTGAGAAACCAGGTACAGTAATAATTAATGTAATTCCTACTTCGTAAATAAGTAAAATGTGGAGCACTATCTTCGATGTCTTCTGATTATTAATATTAAAGCCAGCCTTAAAATAATTTCCCACGTACAAAACCATTACGTAAGCAAACCTATATATACTCTATTTCACTTGTTTCCCCAAACCATCATCATCTCTCTCTCAATTCACTTTCTCCTTTTTCTATTTCCCAAACACTTTCCCGAGAAAATTAGATACTCTAATTAATGGCCAACTGGAAGTCTCATGAAGATGTTTGTCTCATGGAAGGGATAAAGAGATACGGTCTTCGAAGATGGGACAAGATCTCAGCATCACTACTTCTCTCCCATCGAAGCATCGCTGAGTGCAAAAAGCGATTCGAGTCTTTCCTTGAACCAAAGGTGAAGTTATTTTCCCGAGAAAGTTTTGTTATGTTTTCATAGAATCTAGGGTTTTCTTTAGTCAATATCTTCAATCTTTTCATTTCTTTTCGATTAGTTTCTTCTTTGCACAATACAATAATTGTTTTCATTTCTTCAAATTTGGGTTATATTTCCGAGAAGAATATGTTCAGCTGTTTCCCAAGAATCTTGTGTTTTCTTTAGTCAATATATAGATCATCAATCTTTTCGTTTCTTTTCTACTAGTTTCTTCTTTGCACCATACAATTGTGTTCTTTTTCATTGCCAGAAACTTGGTTGTTTTACCGAGAAACCTATTTCTTCATTTATGAGAATCTTTATTTGCCAAAGAATCTTTCCAGATAATTTCTTGTTTCTTTTTCTAAAGTCAACTTATTTATGTTATTTTTAGACATGGACTTACGAAGATGACAAAAAACTAAGCGACTTAGCTCAGATTCACAAGCCTTCGTGGACCACGATTGGTGATTTGATGGGAAGAGATGGCAATTCTTGCTTTCGCCGTTTCATTTCACTTCCTTCATTGGTATTTGATATTTCTTTCTTATACTTTTTGAAGATTATTCTTTTGTTTACCTCTAAAAGTTCATCGTTTTCTTTCATTAGGCACGGGAAAATAATATTCAAGCTGGAGGCATGAAAATGTCTAAACCGATGAAGAAGTTTAAACCGAAAAGAAAGGTGTCTATGTACAAATATATATTTTTTACTGTTATTTTTTTTGATAAAGTTTAATACAGTATACAGTAATTTTCATTATCTTTTTTGTTTGTTTGTAATATACGCATTTAAAGTAAAATCCATGTATAGGTTGCACAGTTAGAGGAAATTCCAGCATTTGGAGATAGATCAGAAATGAAAAAACGAAAGGTGAGTTTTGTGTAGTTTTGTATATTTGGTTTATTTCACTAATGATTTTTTTTTTAATAGAAGGATTTTGTTTTTTTTCATATACAGGGATATTGCATGAAAACCAAAGTGCAGCTGGATTGAAGTTGATGTTGGGAAGAAAAGATTTTTATTAGAGTTGAACTTTTTTTCCTTTTTTCGCCTATTAGTGTTGAACTTTTTTTTCCCTTTTTCCCTTCGTGTGTTCTGACTATTAATTTTGATATCAGAGCATAGTTTTTAATAAAGAGTGAGTTCTAAAATCTTTTGCTGAACCAAAGATTCTTATTTTTTTCTTGGTTTTGATCGACGATGATATATCGTAGTAGATGAGTTAGTTACATATATATTCCCTTTTTATTCAGTTTTATTTATATATTCCAATTAAATAAAATTGCCGGGAAAAGTAATATAATTAACTAGGAATATAAAAATATTCACATCTACCACCAATGAATAATAGAGTATATATAGCTTCAACGTATTAATCAACTAGGAATTTCCATTTCTCCTAACTTTGCTGAATTCTAAATCATGACTTGAGCTTCATATTAAGCATTTGTTCTTTAAGGGTTTCTTGAGAGATTTTTGCTGGTAATTACTGTTTGTTATCTGAGTGTTCTTTGATTGTTTTCGATGTATAATGTATCTATCCAAAGTCTAAACGATTTATTGATTGTTAAACCATACCACTGGAAATGGAATCCAGTGGAGTTTAATGGAAACCCACCATTATGTAATTTGTTAGAGTCAATTCTTTTTTATTTTAGAAATATTTCGTTTGTAGCGGTTATTAAATATATATATATATATATATATGTGTATTTTTTCTTGATTAGGGTGATATCAACAACTTGAGACATGGACAAGTTGATCCACAATTCTATCTTACGTCATAATTATAATACAGAAATCGTAAAAGAAGAATTAGTGAAATTACTTCTCTTCTTATTATTAGTATCAATTTGATTTTTATTTTCCAATTAGTCGCCGGGAAAAGTAAAATAAAAAACCGTCACGTCTTCTGATAAATAATAGAGTATCGATAGATAGGTAGCTTCAACGTAAGGAATCTAAATTGGTTCTGCTCAAAAACGAAAACGATGGGTTCCATTGAAGAAGAAGCAAAACCTCTCATCGAAGAAGGTTTAATATTACAGGTCTGTTCAATTTCAATCTCTTGGATTCCGTTAATCAATTAGGTTACCGAATTTTGATTTTTGCATCGTTAGGATTTTGCTGATATTTCAAAATCTTGACTTTAGATTGATCTTATGCATTTTCTTTCTGGGTTTATTGAGATCTTTTCTGGGTAATCACTGTTTTATCTTAGTGTTCTTGATCGTTTTTGATTTAGGTGATGATTCCAATGTTTGAAATTTTCTATCTTTGATACAGTTATGATTTAGTTAGCTAATTAAAAGCTCGAATTTTTTTGTTAACAGTAATGAAAATGTTTGGTGATTTTGTTTTAACTAGGAAGCGAAATTGTATGCTGAAGATGGTTCAGTGGACTTTAATGGAAACCCACCATTGAAGGAGAAAACAGGAAACTGGAAAGCTTGTCCTTTTATTCTTGGTAATGAATGTTGTGAGAGGCTAGCTTACTATGGTATTGCTGGGAATCTTATCACTTACCTTACCACTAAGCTACATCAAGGAAATGTTTCTGCTGCTACAAATGTTACTACATGGCAAGGGACTTGTTATCTTACTCCTCTCATTGGAGCTGTTTTGGCCGATGCTTACTGGGGAAGATACTGGACTATTGCTTGTTTCTCCGGGATTTATTTCATCGTAAGCATTGTTTCTCTGTGTAATGTTTGGTTTGGTTTGTTTGCTCTGATTACTGATTGGTTTTTTTGTATTTGTTTAGGGGATGTCGGCGTTAACTCTTTCAGCAGCAGTTCCGGCATTGAAGCCAGCGGAATGCATTGGTGATTTTTGTCCATCCGCAACGCCAGCTCAGTATGCGATGTTTTTTGGCGGGCTTTACCTGATCGCTCTTGGAACTGGAGGTATCAAACCATGTGTCTCATCCTTTGGTGCAGATCAGTTTGATGACACGGACTCGCGTGAACGAGTTAGAAAAGCTTCCTTCTTTAACTGGTTTTACTTCTCCATCAATATTGGTGCACTTGTGTCATCTAGTCTTCTAGTTTGGATTCAAGAGAATCGCGGGTGGGGTTTAGGATTTGGGATACCAACTGTGTTCATGGGACTCGCCATTGCAAGTTTCTTCTTTGGCACACCGCTTTATAGGTTTCAGAAACCTGGAGGAAGCCCGATAACTCGGATTTCCCAAGTTGTTGTTGCTTCATTCCGGAAATCATCTGTCAAACTCCCTGAAGACCCCATGCTTCTGTATGAAACACAAGACAAGAACTCTGCTATTGCTGGAAGTAGAAAAATCGAGCATACCGATGATTGCAAGTATAAATTTTTAATCCTCTTCATTTACTTTCCAGGAACATATACCTTTGCTTGGTTTGACAAGGTCTTCCGGTATGATGCAGGTATCTTGACAAAGCCGCTGTTATCTCAGAAGAAGAATCGAAATCCGGAGATTATTCCAACTCATGGAGACTATGCACGGTTACGCAAGTCGAAGAACTCAAGATTCTGATCCGAATGTTCCCAATCTGGGCTTCCGGTATAATTTTCTCAGCTGTATACGCACAAATGTCCACAATGTTTGTTCAACAAGGCCGAGCCATGAACTGCAAAATCGGATCGTTCCAGCTTCCTCCAGCAGCACTAGGGACATTCGACACTGCTAGCGTCATCATCTGGGTCCCGCTCTACGACCGGTTCATCATTCCCTTAGCAAGACGGTTCACAGGAGTAGACAAAGGATTCACGGAGATACAAAGAATGGGAATCGGTCTTTTTGTCTCTGTTCTCTGTATGGCAGCTGCAGCCATTGTCGAAATCATCCGTCTCCATATGGCCAACGACCTCGGATTAGTCGAGTCCGGAGCCCCAGTTCCCATATCCGTCTTATGGCAGATTCCGCAGTACTTCATTCTCGGTGCAGCAGAAGTATTCTACTTCATCGGTCAGCTAGAATTCTTCTACGACCAATCTCCAGATGCAATGAGAAGCTTGTGCAGTGCCTTATCTCTTCTGACCACCGCACTTGGGAACTACTTGAGCTCGTTGATCCTCACGCTCGTGACTTATTTCACGACAAGAAATGGTCAAGAAGGTTGGATATCGGATAATCTCAATTCGGGTCATCTCGATTACTTCTTCTGGCTCTTGGCTGGTCTTAGCCTTGTGAACATGGCTGTTTACTTCTTCTCTGCTGCTAGGTATAAGCAAAAGAAGGCTTCGTAGTAATGTTGTTTACTCTCTCTCTCTCCTTTCATTACATACAAAAGTTTGTTTCTTTCAACTGTAACAGTCTCTGTTTCTCTTCTGTGATATTGCTGTGTACTTTCTCTTTCAATTTCAAAAGTTTAAGTCGCATTTGCAATATTATACACAATTCAGATTGAGAGATATTATACAAAGGCTTTCGGGCTTAGTAAATCAAATGGGCTTTTTAGATCAAATGGGCCCATATGAAACGGGTCAATCATATGACCCGGAAACGAAGAATCTAACTATGTCCGGGTCAATCAAAAGAAGAAGAAGAAGAAGAGAGTAATCGTTGAGGTTTGGGGATCGCGAAAATGGAGGTTCCAGGTTCATCGAAGAAGATGATCGCAACGCAAGAAGAGATGTCTGCAGCTAAAATACCACTTGGTTCTAGAGATCAGTGCGCTCATCTCTTGATTCCTCTCAACAAATGTCGTCAGGCTGAGTTTTTCCTTCCATGGAAATGCGAAGACGAGCGTCACGTTTACGAGAAGTGTGAATACGAGCTTGTTATGGAGAGAATGCTTGCGATGAAGAAGATCCGTGAAGAAGAAGCTTTGGCTAAACAGAATAAACTACAAGGGAACGCCGCTGTTCCTCTTATCCCTAAAACTGCTAATGCTTAGCCTCCTCCGATTCGATTCCTTCTCCGATTTGCCGATTCCAGATTCCGGTTAGTTTATAGTTTTTCGATTTCTTGTGTGTTTGGGTGATTTTGATTGAATTGGTTTGTTTCTTCTGCAACATGATCAGATCTTCGTGTTCGAATTAGGGTTTCGTTGGGAATAAATGAGATTTTGAATTGTGAGTTCTTCGTTTGTATTACTGATTGTTCAATATAATCTCTCTTTTTGCCTCTCGTTTGAACATTTGACTACAATTGGATTCAATTTCTTGAAGAAATATCTCTTACACTACAACCAAAATTGATCTGTATCAATCCTGATAGAGAAATGTCTGGATTTGTACCTCTTGTTGTTAAAAATCTCAGTGATATCTGAAGTTTTGAATAAGGATCATTCCATCATTGACTGGATTTTCTACAGATTTCGTTTCATGTTGTTTCTTTTTCATTCAAAGCTTAATAGATTAGTCTTTTAAGTAATCAGTAGCACTAATTTGCTGATACCTTTAGGTGCTTGTTTATTAAGACTATATAAGTGTGTTTATTGAGACTATGTACAGATTTAAGTGTGTTTCACTGATTAACAAGACACATATCAGTACTTTAGACTATAGAATTTATGTTTAGAAGTTCTATGTTCGATGAACTTGCAAATTGTGTCTCAGATATCAGGACTAGCAATTGTTACAGTCAGTTTGTTTTACAGACCCCCAAAGGATATAAGAGTGTTGCACTTATTAACAGGACACAAATATATTCGTTAGACTATATCTTATATGTTTACAACTTCTTTTGCTTGTTCTATGTCCTGTGAACTTGTAAATTATGTTTCAGATATCATGGTAACAATTGTTGCAGTCGCTTTGTTGTGTTACAGACGGGATATAAGAGTGTTTCACTCATTAACTAGACCCAACTCAATTCGTTAAACTTTTGATTTTATGTTCTCACATTTCTAGGTTTTGAACTTCTTATGCTTGACTATCTTTTGTGAACTTGTAAGATATTCATGGCTAAGAATTGGTACAGTTACATATAAATACTTAAGAAGTATTGTAAAATTACAGCACCAACTACATAGCTGTGTCTAAACATCTTCTGCTTTATTGATTCTGCAAGAGATATCATTTTTGATTTTATATACAGATATTTAAATGTCACAACAGCTACAGAAAGATTCTCTTGATGTCTCTCACCTTGTCGTTCTCACTTGCCATTGAGTACTCTTGCATGTTTGTGTGATTCTTTCCTTTTTAATATAGTTCTTATGTGTTTCACTACTTGTTCATTGTATATGCCGCTATGATTTGACACCAATGGTATTTCTCTGCTCTAAAGACAGACTTCTAAACGTTTTGTCTAAGATGCTTCAACATAACAATGATTTTGTTTTCTCCTGATTTGATTCTTTATTCATTCTTCTGAGTCCTAATTCACACTCTGAAAATATTTGGACAGGGATTCTCTGGAACTGTGAAGAAGGTGGGGGCTCTGCTTTTCAATCTTTTTCTTCTTGCTAGTGATGAAAAATTGTTGCTACATTCTCAGATGTGAATGTTCAAGATTCTCTATCTTTTTGTTTTTACTCTTGTTAACTTGGAAGTGTTTCCCAAAAAAATAAGATGCAAACTAATCTTTTTGTTAGTTTTCTATCTTTAATATTTGAGAAAGAAAAAAACATATGAGATTAATAGGATTTTTCTTTTCAAATGAAAATGACCAACAGATCACTTAAATTGCTTAGAGAACCAAATCATTTTCACTGGGAGAGATCCAGATCCATCTTAGCGAAATTATTAAAATACATTAATTTGGCAATACTAAAAGTCTAAATGGTAATCTAGAGTTCTACCATAGAAGCTTCCGTTATATCAATGCTAAAAACACATACCATTTTGTATCACCAATACGCAAGTTATGGTTATGTAGATAAAA
Source organism: Arabidopsis lyrata subsp. lyrata (assembly GCF_000004255.2). Taxonomy (NCBI): domain Eukaryota; kingdom Viridiplantae; phylum Streptophyta; class Magnoliopsida; order Brassicales; family Brassicaceae; genus Arabidopsis; species Arabidopsis lyrata. Next base: position 661,277 of record NW_003302551.1, read on the forward strand.
AAAAAAAGGTATACCACTTTGTAGCTTATCTCCTTGATGGAGAAGACCAAAAAACATGGAATGAGAAAGGAAGAGGTTATACTTCTTTTTTTAGTAAATAAAATAAAAATAAAAGAGGTTATGCTAAGAAAACATATCAAATCTAATTCCAATACTTAAGGATGAAAAGTCAAGAGTTGTTTGGTCCAACTTCCAATAATTATGCACTCACTACTCTTAAACCATTGCACATGACCATGCAATGTCTATATCTATCCATGTGTACATTGTTGTATATTATATTCTCTGTCTTGTAATTGTATATTAGTTGTATAATTATTTTGTGGCCCAACCATTCCCAAATCACACTTTTAAACAACTCTCTTTCACTTTTGTTTTATGTTATTTTAGGTGTGAAAGGCTAATTCTTCTATGTTCTCTCTAGGTGTTTCATGGATTACACCTTTTATATTACTTTTAACCATCTTAGAATTTGCCTTGTTCTTGCATGTGCTATGATTGAATTCAATCAATGGGTGATGAGAAAATTGACCCAATAAAAAATAAATAATATTGACAATCGTCGAATGGTTTGGTGAGATTTGCACATCCAAACTTTACACGCACACAAAAAAGAATGTTATGGTTTTATAGTCCAAAATCCAGTTGGGTTGCATTATCTTAAATATGTATAAAGTTTTATAATAATTAAAGAAAAAAAAAACAAAGAGAATTATTGAATGTTTTGATTGTGGTAAAAGCCATGAATCATGGACCTCCACAGTCAATTACTCATTCAATTTCTCTTGGAGCTATTTGTCTCTGCCAGACTCATTTAATGTATTATTTTCATTTGCTTCTATTTTCTTTCACATTTTTTCCTTTATTTTATCACCGGATAATATATACAGTAGTAATAACCATTTTGACACTTGAATTTTCGGTTAAACATTTTACCCATCCATGGAATTGTGTTTAGAACTTTAGATAGCAATTTTTACCATTGATGGCCTATTTGACATATCAAACTAATAGGTTTTATCACAATTTCTAGAGAAAAATTAGAATTTACTATCTATATTTTTGGAAAGAAAAAATAAATCTATATTTTTGAAGAATTTTTTAAAATTTTATTAATTATTGTTGATTATATATGAACAAGAGACAAGCGCCCCTAACAAACTTGTAGTTTTTAATATCCATTTTTTATCCGAGTGTAGCAACTCTCAAGTTCTCTTATAATGCTCATCACAACCATAAGTCCATAACAAAGCTAAGCAGTACAAAACAAAAGATAAATAAACAACCAAAAGGATCTCTGAAATTTAGAAACAACATTTTGTAATTTCTCCTACATCCTGCACATTTTACTCTCATTCATAAAACTGAAAATAATTTTCATGTGCATGTTTCAGCTGTTCGCTAGGATGATATATGTCTTCACTAAATTTGAATAAAACTTTATTGCCAAAAAAGTGTGTCCGTGTACATCTCTTATTGAAAAAAATTTGTCATTTAGGCTCCGAACTCTAATTATATGCTTAGAAATTTGAACATTGATATATTTTTGTTAGAAAAATTTATTAGAAAATATTAGGACTATATAAGGGAAATAGGTGGTATTTCTTTTTACTTAGATTCAAATTGTTGGTCGAAAACTCGCCCAAATCATTAAATATGGTAATATAACCCCATTTTCACTAATAAAATAAAAGTCTACCAATTGTTTCACTAATAAAACCTTTTGGAATGTGTTTACTTGATTATTTTGATCAATGATCATAACCTAGGTAGCTTTTTGTGTCATTCTTCTAGTCAATATATAGATAATATACGCAACTCGTGTGTCTTTGACAAGTGGTGATTGAATATGATATTTTAGTTACCTTCTAATCGAACACTAAACTTTTTCTAAACCATTGTTTAAAGTCTCCTAAATCATTAAAGCGAATTTTGGCATATACGTACGCAGAGAATTCCACGTTTTTATAATAATTTAGAGAATGTGCATAAATGAGAAGAAAAGGCAAGGCATATTACTCTACATTAAAGTCAATGACCTCACTTTGTGTGTAGATTTGATTGTTTTTTTCGTTGGGTATATAGATGTCTGATTTCTGTGTGGAATAAAAACAACGACTTTGTTAAATTAGTATTAAATTTTGTTCTCTTAAGTGAATATTCATTTGGTTTTTTGTTATTTTTTTTATTATTATTGTCTGATGCCACGTGAATCCACGAGTAAGTTTATAGTACAAATCAATTATAATTTCTAATACTACGTGAAATCATATACATACTTAATTTCTTATAAGAAAAAGAAATACATACTAATTGATTTAAAAACAGTATTTGATGTTTAATGTAATTAGTTAATTGTAGAATAGCTGATAAAATAAGGTGATTTTGAAAAGGAAAATACTATTCGTATAAATATGTCCACAATTCGTTGATTAAAATATTGAATTCGTGGTTGGAAAATTTGGAGAAGTCAGTAATTATTGTCGGCTACCATATAGGGATATGATAGTTTTGGTTCGTTTCCATGTACACCAAAACAACAATGAAAAATAAGAAGAAAAAGTGTTAGACCAAGGCCAGAGCCAGAGCCAGAGTATGGGGACAATTTTTATAATTTGGGGGGAATAAATAATTTTTATCTCAAGCTTTATTATTACTTAATATGGAAGGGAAAAAGAATAGAATAAGAAGAAAAATGAATGAGAAATGGGAGAAAATGTAAAGGGATTAGGGGAATGAAGTCAAAACGGTGGTCCAAAAGACATAACGGAGGACCATTGTAAAATTGTGATTTATTGAAATCAGAAAGTTTAACACGAAACCCTAAAAAAACAAAACAAAAAAACAAAAAGAGAAAAATAGGAACAATAATTATGCTATGGTCAAAGCTAAGCAGTTGGGCTATTTTCATTTAAATTTATACTACTAGTTTTGGTCTAAAACCTATCGTGAAAAAAGTGAGAAAGTAAAGTTTGAGGTACTGTAGAGGAAACTTCTTCAATTGGGTAAATCCCAAATCCCTATAAGGTGAATATTATGTGTTTTAATTTGCGAAATTTGGTTTTCTATGACAAGCTAGATAAAAGTATATTCTTTTGACCAGCTAACAAATGTGTGTTTATTTTGGTTTTACATAATTTAATTTTACTGTGGCAAACGACTAATATTCGGATCTATGTTTTTTTTTTCATGCAAGTTGTGTATATAGCCTTGTGTAGTTCTCTGGTACGTTGATATGCAATGATTCTCTCAATAACTATTTAAAAACATTTTAAGATAATAATAATGAATATGGGGTCGAGAGTCAAGACTAATGTAACCAAAGTCAAATGGATTTTCGTATGATTACTACTTTTGTAGATTATATATCCTTGTAGGTCAAAAAACACATGTCACCTCTCTTTGTTTTTAATAAACAAATTTTATAACAACATTCCAGCTTGTAGATCATTTATTCTTTTTATTTGCTAGTCCAATTGTCTAAATAAGTAACCCTATACCATAAACCATACCAAACTATAAAAATTTGACTTTACGATATTTACGTATCATCAAAATCGTCACGTATGTCATGAACAATTCATATATTTTTTTCTTTTTATGTAGTTTTTGTTTTGTAAGATGAAACATCATTATTCATTATCACAACATAATTTAAAATCAAACCTATGTTTAGGTACCTTATTTCGATTAAATTAAGTTTAACTTAAATTATTGTATTTCTAAAACCAAAACTATCTAATAAAATCCGAATTAAACACAACTACAATGGAATATCCGAATTTCTAAAGTTTTATAATGATAATTCTTTGGAATTTTGCAAAAATATATGTATATAGAGAGAGAGATTATAAGTATGAGTGAATCCAAAAAGAGACAAAAAGAATAGATGGAAAAAAGAGACAGTCATCTTTTAGAAAGAGCCAAAAACAAAAACTTACTCTTTTAATCCCCAACCCAACACCCTCTCAAATCCTCTCTTCTCCTTTAGGGTTCTTCGCTTTTCTCTTTCTTCTTCACAGAACCATCAAAAAATCAAACCTTTCTTCTTGGGTCTTAGTAAAAATCGAATCTTGTGTCGGTTTTTAGGTTTCTTGAAACGATGGGTAAGTGTGGTGGGAGAAATGGTAACGGAAGGTTTAACGGCGGTGGGTTTCACGGTCACGGTGGCGGAAGAGTTAGGCCTTACGTACGGTCTCCGGTTCCGCGACTTAGATGGACGCCGGATCTTCACCGTTGTTTCGTTCACGCCGTCGAGATTCTCGGTGGTCAACACCGTAAGTTTATTATATATATTTTTTTCTCTTCAAATCTTTTGTGTCTTTGTTTGATTCAAATATCTTAAAATTACGATTTTTATTTGGATATAACTAAAAAAGATTGAAAATTTCTCATTTGTTTTCGTAAAGAATCAGTTTTTGAACCAAGTCTTGATACTTTTGTTACTTTGTTTCATTCTTATCTTAAAGTTTGGGTTTTGCTTTGGATTATTGTAAAAAAGTTTGAGATTTCCTTATTGTTTTAAATTCATCATCTTTGTCAAGTTTCTGAGGCAAGCCTTCACGCTTTTGTTGTTTTGTTTCATTCATAAAGTTTGTTTTTTCTGAATATTTCTAAAATAATAATCTCATTGTGTTTTCATGAAAAGTAATCATAAAGAATCATCATAGGCACCTTTTTGATTTTGTTGTTGGTTGGGTTTGATGAAACAGGAGCAACACCAAAACTTGTTCTTAAGATGATGGATGTGAAGGGACTCACCATTTCACATGTCAAAAGCCATCTTCAGGTAATAATAAATTTACCAAAACACCAATCTTTTTTTTTTCCTTATTCATATTGTTTCATTCATATTACGTTGAATATTAAATCACTTTTGATTATATATAAACAGATGTATAGAGGATCAAAGCTCACTTTGGGGAAACCAGGTATTTTTTTTTCTTATAAAAAAAAAAATTGTGAAATCATGATATTTGGAAAAAGAATGGGACCGTTGATTTTAATTTGAACTGTTAACATCAAACACATAATAATGGATGGAATTTAATTATTTTACTGTATCTGTTTGTAGTATGTACTATTGGTCTAGTGTCATGATTCATAAGACAAATGTCATAAATACATATATTTTTTGCTTTTAAAAAAAATAAATGTCTACCTCTATTTTCAAGAGTAATAGAACAGAGAATAAGAGACTATTCATTATGAATCATATTAACTAATTTTATTTTTGGGGGACAGAAGAAAGCTCATCATCTTCAATAAGAAGAAGACAAGACAGTGAAGAAGATAATAATCTTCATGACAACTTGTCTTTACACACAAGGAATGATTGTCTTTTGGGTTTTCACTCTTTTCCTCTTTCTTCACATTCTTCATTTAGGTATATCTTTTTTATTTATTGTTTTCTGACAGTTTTTAATTTTTATTTCAGAAGAAAGTTATGCTTTTTGTTTGTCTGTTTTTGAATTGTCCTTTTACTTTGGTGCAGGGGAGGAGGAAGAAGAAAAGAGCATCAGCAGACTTCAGAGTCTGGTTATGATGATGATGATGACTTTCTTCACATCATGAACATGAAGAAGACGAAAGATACGACGACGTTTCTATCACATCATTTCCCCAAGGTATTTTTTTTTTTTAAACTGTATTTTATTTAAATATAACATACACATTTCATCATTTGGAAATTTAATGTTGCCAAACCAAATCAAGTCCGGTTTAGAGTTCTAACCGGTCTGATTGAGACTGGTCAAATCCAAAGGAATTGAGTCCGGTTTAAGTACTACTATTTGTCATTGAAACTTCTTAGTTTCACTTGAATTTATACAAGTGGCATTTAATGTAAACTAGTGTCAAACTTAAACCAAATTTAATCCGGTTTAGTGACTAATTTTGGTCTTTTTGGCTCATTAGGGAACAGAGGAGTGGCGGGAACAAGAGCACGAAGAAGAAGAAGAAGATTTGTCGTTGTGTCTGTCGTTAAATCATCATCATTGGAGAAGCAATGGATCATCGGTGAGCGAAACGAGTGAAGCAGCAGTCTCAACTTGTTCAGCACCATTCGTCTCCAAAGATTGCTTTGGTTCTTCAAAGATTGATCTTAATCTTAACCTCTCCATTTCTCTCCTCGGTAGCTAAATAAGTAAGCCAAATCTTTGTTCTTAGATTAGGTTCAGTGAAACAATATTCGGATGTATTTTGAAACTAGGATTTTATGTTTTCAGAGGATTGAAAGTTAGTAGAAATCTTGAAAATAAAGTTTAGATCAATATATATCAACTAGAAACTATATAAACAAAAAACGCAGCGTTTTGATCGACTCACAAACAGAGCCAAACGCAGCGTTTTGTTCTTTGAGGATAATTCCTTATATGCTGCGTTTTGTCTTTGGAGGATAATTCCTTAAACGCAGCGCTTCATTTTCAAGATCGTACGGTATACAATTGGGCCAGTCGGCAATCCTACTACGGTAGAGAAAATGATTTCGAAGGATTTCAAAACGCAGCGTTTTTATCATTCGAGGATAGATCCATTAAACGCTGCGTTTATATTCAAGATCCTACGGTAGAAAAGTTTTTCTTCTCGACAATCCTACGGTAGAGATAATTTCGAAGGATTTAATTAAAGCTATAACCGTTTCTCTTCGAAAGAAATAAAAAGAAAAAAAATTTGAAACTACTTTATAACCGCCTCGACGATGACCAACGTCTTCAACGTCGGCGAAGATGAATCTATCGAACCGTTTTGGCTCCAACTCCAAGACGGCGATACCCAACGATTCTTCCTCCGACGAGAATCGTTCTTCTTCCGCCGTCACCGCCGCAACTTCCGTCGTAATGCCGCCGTGCTCCAGCAATGTACTTGGAGCCAAACGCAGCGTTTTGTTCTTTGAGGATAATTCCTTATACGCAGCGTTTTATCTTTGGAGGATAATTCCTTAAACGCAGCGCTTCATTTTCAAGATCGTACGGTATACAATTGGGCCAGTCGGCAATCCTACGGTAGAGAAAATGATTTCGAAGGACTTCAAAACTCAGCGTTTTTCATCTTTCGAGGATAGATCCGTTAAACGCAGCGTTTTATTATTGGAGGATAAACGCTGCGTTTATATTCAAGATCCTACGGTAGAAAAGTTTTTCTTCTCGACAATCCTACGGTAGAGATAATTTCGAAGGATATATTATTTAAAACATTTAAATTAAAGCTGTAACCGCTTCTCTTCGAAAGAAATAAAAAGAAAATAAAATTTTTGAAAAAAAAATAATTTGAAACTACTTTATAACCGCCTCGACGATGACCAACGTCGTCAACATCGGCGAAGATGAATCTATCGAACCGTTTTGGCTCCAAGTCCAAGATGGCGATACCCAACCATTCTTCCTCCGACGAGAATTGTTCTTCCTCCGCCGCAACTTCCGTCGTAATGCCGCCGCGTTCCAGCAATGTACTCCGAGCTCTTCTTTTACTTTTCGTCATCGTCTTCTGCTTCTCCCTCTACAGAACTTCTGGTTATCTCAGAATCGTCGCTGACTCTTCCTCGACGCTCTCTCGCATTTTTCCCTCTTTCAATGATTCTTCCTCGTCTCCGTCTCCGTCTCCGTCTCCATCTCCGACTCTATCTCCGGTGAGTGTTCTTCCACATTGTTTCTTTATTTGGTGTTTATCATGAATCCGATGTTCGACTAAAGGAGTGTTCGATTTTAGGGATTTGAAATTGGAATCGATTTTGCGATGATTTCATTGAAAGATCGTGTTCTTCGTGTATTTCTTGCTATGAATTCATTTAAATAGCTCCACATTCGAAATCGTAGTCGCATTTGAGTTCGATTTCTGGATTTCGCAAGTTCTTCTTGATGTTACTGTGTTCAAGTTTTTCTTGATTTGGTTCTGTTTTGGTTTCTTAGGAAGAAATTGAGGAACCTAAGCTAGAAGAAGTTTTGCGTAGAGCTGCGACTAAAGATCGTACAGTGATTCTGACAACTTTGAATGAAGCTTGGGCAGCTCCAGGATCTGTGATTGATCTCTTCTTTGAGAGTTTTAGAATTGGTAAAAGAACAAGAAAGCTTTTGAAACACTTGGTGATCATTGCTTTGGATGCTAAAGCCTATTCACGTTGCAAAGAATTGCATAAGCATTGTTTCAGACTTGAAACAGAAGGTGTTGATTTCTCTGGCGGTGAAGCTTATTTCATGACTCCTTCTTACTTGAAAATGATGTGGAGAAGAATCGATTTCCTTCGCTCTGTTCTTGAAAAGGGTTACAACTTTGTTTTCACGGTAAAAAGTTTCTTTCACTCTTGGTGACTTAAAGAAACTTGTTAGTTGTTCTATTGAGTGATCCATTTTTGTTCTCTAGGATGCTGATGTGATGTGGTTCAGGAACCCTTTTTCGCGGTTTTACAAAGATGGCGATTTCCAGATTGCTTGTGACCATTACATAGGAAGGCCGAACGATTTTCGGAATAGACCAAATGGAGGATTTACCTTTGTGAGATCCAATAACCGAACTATAGGCTTTTACAAGTTCTGGTACGATTCAAGGCTCAAGTACCCCAAAAATCACGACCAGGATGTTCTAAATTTCATCAAGACAGATCCTTTCCTTTGGAAACTGAGGATTAGGATTAGGTTCTTGAACACAGTGTATTTCGGTGGATTCTGTGAACCAAGCAAAGATTTGAATCTTGTTTGTACAATGCACGCGAATTGCTGCTTTGGTTTGGATAGTAAGCTTCATGATCTAAGAATCATGCTTCAAGACTGGAGAGATTTCAAGTCTTTACCACATCATCGTAACCAATCCTCTGGTTTCACCTGGAACGTCCCACAGAATTGCAGGTTCTTTTTAGTTTAAATCTATCTTCGTTAGTCATTTTTTCGGTCTTTGAGATTGTTATACAGAGGATCAATGAAACGTTTTTGTTTTTGCAGTCTTGATTCACTTCGGCGGGTTGATTCTAAGGATAAAGAAGAGAGTGAATCACCAGGAGATTCTAAACAGTGAAGAGTGTGTGTTACAATGTATATAGAGAAACTGTTTTGAGATTTTTTTCACACGAAGAAATAGAAAGAAATATAGAAGAATATACTGTAAAATCATCAACCATTCTTAAAGAGAAATACATAACGCTAATGACGAATGACTTGTTCACTACTTCATTAGTTCATTGTCCCAAAATAGTTTATTTTCTCTAAATATTGACGTCGGAAATAGTTTAGTGAATTTCACAAAGAAGTTTTTTATTTCTTCTAAAAAGAAGATAGTAATCAACATCATGCAGTTTAAATGAAGCAACCAGCAAAACTGATGAAGAGAGCTAGAAAATGTAAGGTGGTCTTGTGGATAGTGGATAAACTGTAGAGATGGATTATTTATTTCACACTATCCTTTGACGTAGGCCTGGGCATTCGGGTACCCGTTCGGGTTCGGTTCTTTTTTTTCGGGTATCGGGTCTATTCGGGTAGGGGGTCAAGACCCATTCGGGTATTTTAAAAATTTGGTTCGGGTTCGGTTCGGGTTCGGGTCGGTTCGTGTATTTTAATAAAAAAAGCAAAATACCCGAAAATAACCAAAAATACCCGAAATATTTTCGGGTTCGGGTCGGGTTCGGGTTTTTAACTCATATATACCCAAATCTAACCGAAATACTCGATTTATCGAAAATACAATGGTTACTCTTTACCCAAATATAACCAAAAATATCTAAAATACCTAATATATTCGGATTTATGATTGTAATTTTAGGTATTTCGGGTATTATAAATATAAATATAACTAATATTTATAGGTGTATATTTGTATTCGGGTACATTCGGGTACATTCGGGTATTGGATTCGGTTCGGGTTCGGTTCGGGTTTTTTTCGGGTAGGAGGTTAGGACCCATTCGGGTATTTTTAAAAATCGGGTTCGGGTTCGGTTCGGGTATTGTTCGGGTTTTTCGGTTCGGGTATTCGGTTCCGGGTATTTTGCTCAGGCCTACTTTGACGGTCTAGCCTTTAGTGGGGTATGTCTTTGTCAATGTAGTAGTTTCAACTTATTGTCAATTAGAATTCATTTTTTTTTTTTGAATGTAATGTTAAATTATATTCAAAAGATAAAATAAACGTTTTTACAACTTGTGCAACGGTTTGCTAAAAAGGGAACAGCTGAGAAAAAAATTTAAACATTTAGACAGCCAAGAAACTTAGATACGAGCTTTGATCCATGTTTGGTATGCTGTCTCATATCGCATATCTCCTTTTATGCGAATCGCCGAAATCCGATTCCTTACTTGCTTATCAATCCAAGCTATTAGACAATATGCTGGTTGTGGACTCTCCCCGTGTCTTCTTCTATTCCGTTCTTGCCAAATCGTATAGACTACGACTTGCGTAACGTATCTTATAAGAAATCCATCCACTCTATCAAGCCGTTCATTTGAGATGTAATCGAGAATGAGGGGCCAGTTGATTGTGTACCTAGCTTTTAGAAGTCCTTTTGCAAGAGCTGCCCAGATTTGTGAGCCATATTGACATGAGAAGAAGAGGTGATCTCTGGTCTCCAACTGGTTTTGACAAAGTACGCAAGTTCCCGCTGCTCCTTGGTTCCATTTTATCATACGCTCACCCATCGAGAGTCTATTGTGGGCTGCTAACCACATGCAAAAAGAATATTTTGGTGTTGCGTATGCAAACCAAACTCCTCTATGCCATGAGATTGTGGTGGTCGTGGTTCGAATATGGTTCCATGTATCTTTCGTAGAAAACTTTGGCCCAAAAATATCATTCTTCCCCTTCCAAAGAAGTCTGTCTTCTCCATCATTTTTCCTTTGGTACGTTTGGTACAGTTCTTCCTCTATGGCATTTAAATGGTCCGTACGGTGCCTTCTTCTTCGCCGATTAGCCCACGCGTACGCCAAAGATCTCATCTTACTTATCCCCATGTCTATAAATCCACGGTTGCCCACACTGTCCACTAGGCTGCCCATTGATGACCAGTTATCATACCAAAAAGAAGTGTTTTCCCCATTGCCTACTTCAACTCTACAAAAAGGTTGTGCCATTGCTCTGTACTTGAGCAGTTTCTTCCATATCCATGAACCCGTTGTGTTACCATTATTTATAGACCAGAAAGAAGCCTTCTTAAGGAGGAAAGTTTGAATCCATTGTACCCAAAGAGAGTTGCTTTGGGAGCATATACGCCATATAAGTTTCAGACAACAAACCGTGTTTGCCTCTTTAAGCGACCGTAGGCCGAGTCCTCCTTCCTGTTTTGGTCTACAGACATTATCCCAAGAGATCTTAGCTTTATGTGATTTGAGCTCCGTACCCGACCAAAGAAACGCAGAACAGAGTTTTTCAATTTCCCGAATACACGCGCTTGGTAGCCTATAAGCTGCTAACCAAAAGTTGCATATGCTCCATAAGATTGAGGAGATTAAATTCAGTCTACCTGTGAAGGAGAGAAAGCGTGAGGTCCACGATTCAATTCTCTTTCGGAGCTGCTCAATCAAAGGTCTATAGTCCACCGTGGAGAGTCTCTTTGTGACCAATGGGAGCCCGAGATAACGGACTGGTAGGTGGCCTACCTCAAATGGAAAGAGTGATGTTAGCTGTTCCGTAGATGCGTCCCTGTTTCCCGCCACATAAAGAGTGGATTTCTCCATGCTAATTTTCAGACCCGAGCATTTGGCAAAATCATTGAACACCGTGACAATGCCTTCTACAGAGCGCACTCGACCATCCGATAAGACCATAAGATCATCCGCAAAGCTCAAATGTGTGAGACCCAAACCCTTACACCGTGGGTGATATCCAAATTTCTTTTCCTCGGCAGCTTTATCGAGCATTTTTGAAGGCACATCCATACTTATTACAAATAGATACGGAGAGAGAGAACAGCCCTGTCTCAAACCTCGAGAGCTTCGAAAATATCCTGCTAACTCCCCATTAACCTGGACAGAGAAAGAAGCCGTGGAAACGCATAGCATAATCCAGTGAATAAAAGTTGGCGGGAAGTTTAAAGCCGAGAGGACTTTACTCAAAAAAGACCATTGAACGGAATCAAAAGCTTTGGAAATGTCAATCTTTATGGCACAACTAGAAGAGACGGAGTCCTTGTGGTAGTCTTTGACAAGTTCAGTAGCAAGAAGCACATTTTCAATCAATAGGCGATCTTGGACAAATGCCGATTGATTTCCAGCAATAAACCTTGGGAGAATAACTTTGAGTCGGTTCGCAATGATTTTTGAAATCACTTTGTAGAGCACATTACAACAGGAGATAGGTCGAAAATCCTTCATCGCCTTAGCACCTTTCTTTTTGGGAATGAGTGCTAGTATTGTTGAGTTGAGCCCCTTTGGTAAAAACCCTTTAGCAAAAAAAGATTGAACCGCCAATATAAATTACTTTCCGATCAAACCCGTCAGGCCTGTTGGTGTCGGATCCCGCACCAAAAGTACGAGACCAACCAAAGATTGCCACGTAATCAAGATAATGGCCCATAAAGGATGAAGCCCATTGGACCCGTGAGCCGAAGGGACGGTCGAAGTGGTTGTCACCATTTCGATAATCCGAAGTGACTGCACTGTGACACGAGTTCGGTGTAGAAGGACACGGGTAAGTCGGTTCAAGGACACTTGGGCCAAAAGAGGCGAGGCCCATGAAGATCAGAGTCAACTCAAATTCAAACGTTGAGCATTAAAGCCGAAGAATCAAAACGGACACATTTAAGAAGAAATAATTGTACTTAATTACTCATTTTAATGTCGTTTATCTATGTATAAATAGAAAGGCCAATGGCCATGTAAATGGATCTTGCTCCGGAGAAAGAAATATTATAGCAATTTTCGTATCAATTTATAAGTTTTTACATATTCATTTTTGTCCCTCAAGGATAACCTTTCCCACTTAACAAAAATACTTGAGTGTGTGAATCCGACATCCACAAGGCCCAGGAGATTTATCATTCGGCATGGCAAACAAAACCTTCTTGATCTCCTCCCCCGATACAACGCGAGTGAGGTTTTGGTGATCCTGGTCTGAACAACGGAAAGGCAGGAGCTGTTGAAGCTCTTCGACCGTAGTTCCTGCAAAATCATTAGGAACATGTTGCAGAAACTCCTGAAAATACCTCTCAGCCTCAGCCTTAATGTCATCTTCTTGCACTAGAACCCGACCATCTTGGCATTGAACTTCTTTTATATTGTTATTTGCTTCCCATATAGCAGCCGCTCTATGGAACATTTTATTATTCTGGTCACCGACGTTTAACCAATGTAACTTCGATTTTTGCTTGAGATACTTCTCCTCTAGACTAGCAACAAGGTCCCATCTTTTATAAGCCTCATTCTCCTCTTCCATCGCGATGGTGCTTGGATTTAGCAAGTTTGCTTGCTGCTTTTGACATAGTATGTCATATGCCTCCTTAGCCTTCTTTGTCAAGTTTCCGACCCTTTCTTTTGCTAGAATGCGTAGCTTTTGTTTGAGTCCTTTCAGTTTTTTCAAAAATCGAAATGACGTTGATGTAGATAAAAATAGCTCCTCGGTATCTTTCCAATGATTCTCCACTACGGGTAAGAAATCAGCCATCTCCGTGAGTACATTAACAAATTTGAATGGTTTCCGACGGCGAGTAACACCACTACCTCCACTAATTTGCATTATTC
>NW_003302551.1:675025-761596 GCF_000004255.2 Arabidopsis lyrata subsp. lyrata
ACGCTTGGGGAAATGCTCTTAACCATTCATCATTCATCAATACTCTATCCAACTTCTTCATAATGAGATCATTTTCCCGCTTATTACACCAAGTGTATAAAGGGCCATGCTATGCCATATCAGATATCGAACAATAATTCACCAACGCCTGAAAATCTCTCATCCCCAATGTGACCAGCGGGTTATCATCTACTTTTGAATGCTCTGCCATAGCTAGCGTGACGTTAAAGTCTCCAATAATCAACCACGGTTTATTGTGAATAATAGGTGAATCTGAATGGTCCCGTAGCTCTTGCCATAGAACTCTTCTTTCCTCCACCAGATTTGATGCGTAAACAAATGAAACAAAAAATTCCTCCACTTGATTTTTCAGTTTCACCGAACATGTTATCACTTGTTCACTCTTATAGAAAGGACTTAGCCTCACGTTGTGCTGCCATAAAACCCATATGCGACCTCTTGCATTGAACTCATAGTTTGTTAAAATGGACCAATCTCGAAACAAATGGCGTCCCAACCTCTGCACCTTCCCCTCCTTTACTCTTGTTTCAAGCAAACAACCAAATTGAAAATTATTCTCCTCCACCCATTTTTTTATTACGGAATGTTTTGAAGATTTGTTTAGGCCGCGAACATTCCATAGATTTGTTTAGGCCGCGAACAATTAGAATTCATTTTACTTTTGTGTTTTGAATCAATGGTTGATTGCAGAGAGAAGCTCCTAGATCAATGGTTATAATTTCTTTAGAAAAGTTTGTAAGGTTGGTGATGAATCTGATTTGACTCTTTCTTGTTGGTTGTACTTACCCAAGTTCATTGCTTGCGATCTAAGGTTTGTCTTCTTATAGTTTTATTTTTGTAAATCTTATATAAGAACCAAAAACCATGAAACCATACATACAAGGGACTTATTAGAGGATATATTTAGTTCTTAGTTCTAACTTCTAACCAAAATATTATCTCCACAGTTATGACGTCAACCAGCCATTTCTCGTAGTCTTAGACTACTAACTACATAACCGCTCACAACAGCGAAACCGAACAAGAAAGAACCCTGTGCAAATCAAAAAGTACACCATCTTGATGAGGCCACCTTCTCAAGGATGATGAAGCACTGATTTAGATGAAAGACAAAATTTGAACCCTTGAAAAAAAAGCATATAAGGTCGAGCAGAGCTTAGAAACAAGCGCATATAATTGGAATCCAAAAAACAGAGTTTAAGAGAAGAAAGATGAAACATGAATGTTTTCATACATTAACACCAAAAGACTTTTGACAGAAAAACAAAAATCACAGGAGTTAGTTAGCATTATCAGCATCACATCAATCAATATCGGCATAACGGCAATCCTCCTCCATATCAGCTAAACGGCGAGCCTACTCAATATCAACAGGATAACAGTAAACACAGTAGGTAACTTTGTCATCGTCATCATCAACATCATCATTAGAATAACAATTCCGCTTAGAGGCTTTCCTCCACCTAAAACTTGGGTACAATCAACCACTGAGTCTACAGAAGAAGGAAATATAGTATCTTGTTCACCAGCCGGCTCTACTAAGAGAACAATTATATTTCTCGATTTCATACTATTAAATAAACAGCCTCCAAAAGTGAAAGCCTGCGGAAGAAATAGGGGTCACATCTGACTTTATCTGAGACTACGATCAAATGTGCTTCGAATAGGAAAATCCATTTATCTGAGACTACATATAGATTACATACATATATGTAGAGAAGAAAGAATGTTTTATTTGTTTAAAGATAGGTTGGATCCATTAACCATTATTATACTATGATAGATCGACTAGATCAGGGCTACTTAACTATGGTCTATGACAGATCTATCATATATATAAAAAATCAGTTTCGGGTTAGAGATGAAGAGAGATCTTAAATCTTTGATCTTGGGGAGATTTTCGTCCATGGTTCGATGGAGAGAATTGAAGGCTTTCTCGCTAAATTAGGGTTAGATAGGGACTTTGGATGGTCTCTAGGGATGAGAAAGAGAGAGATCTTTGTGCATGGCTTGTTTTCAGCCGTTGGATCTCAAGATACTTGTTAGATCGGTGGCTTATTTATTTTTTATTTTTTGAATATCTAGGATATTTATTAATCAGACGAAACCAAGGAATCACAATGTAAAGCTTCTGTAATAGAGCTTGGTACATAGAAATGGAAAATAGAAAATACATTCGCTTGGAGACTCTGCTTTGCAAGGGTATCAGCTGGTTTGTTATAGACTCCCTTCTAACCCATCCGAATTGTATCTCTTTGAACCGGTTCTTGATCTAGTTGTGACTTCTTTTTTCCAGCGAGTTACCCGTCGTTGTAGTTGTTGCCGCAGCCTGTAACCACCAGAGATATCTGTCTGGTGGGGCCAGAAGAGTTCGGTAACTTCCGCATTTGCAACTCCACGAGACTCGGCTTCGTCACTCGATCGAGAGACTTCTAGAACTAAACTTCTCGCAACCAATTGTAGACTCCAAAATTCATCGTCTTTCCATTAAGGAGGTCATTCAATTGCCGACAGTCACCTTCAAAGAAAATTTTATCGTACCCTGTATCCAACAGTTTTGCATCGCCAATATTAATGCTCGGAACTTGCTTTCTAACGCATGCGGAGAGGTGTCCACAGTTTTGCCCCAAACCCAAGTAACTTTTTATGGTGTCACGGATAATCCATCCCGCTTTAATAGGGGTCTAGTAATTGAGATAAGATGCATCATAGTTACACTTAAGCCATCCAGAGCTTGGTCTTTTCCATCGAGATTGGCTATTTCTTGTGCTTCGAGTTTGGTGCGTAAAATCTCTGTTTGTCTGTGATGATGTTGTATACTCGTCAGCATCTAGCCAATCAGTTGCGATTTTGCCATATCCAGATGATTATTATTTTACCCAACCTAAAAATAAAAAGAAAAATCTTGGAATAACCCATTTATTTATTGAAAAAATATCGGAAAAAAACCTTTAGAATGTAGTAACAAAAGACCTATTCGATGTTGTTTTGTTTAGATAGAGCTTTGACAAATAAGGATTGACATGAGATGTTTTGTAACACATTTGTAGAGTACTTAGCAATGCATGATAGTGCGCATCTGATCATAAACCAATAGTGGCAGTAATAACGGATAAATTACTTAGGTGAAAAAAAACTTCATTTTCGATAAAAGATGGATTAGAAAAAGATAATTAATGGAGGAAATATCTTAAGGATGGTCAAATACTAGTGGATCGGAAACATGAAATTTTGTTGATAAAATTAAGAGTAGACATTCAATATCTCAATGGAGGAAAACTTTGAACCCGCTTGGCATAGTATTGATAGCAGATTTGAAGAAAAAAACTTGAGGATTTGCAAATAGATGATAATAGTTCCGCGGAAGATATCAAAGAAATAACTGCTGATTTTAAGGACGCATATAGGAAGGAAGAAAGCTAGTGGAAACAATAAAAAAGTCGGAGTATATGGATGAAAGAAGGAAACAACAATACTAACTTTTTTCATGCTCAAATTTATGTACTAACTTTATCGAATTATGGCATGATGAAATAATAATTAGACAAAAAAATTGGGTAGCATGTTTTACCTTCCATGAAAACTCCCATTGTTGCCTCTTGCATTGGGTACTTTTCAAAGATGGCTCAAAAATTTGTTTTGGAATATAGTCATAGTTTTAATTCATTAAAGTATTATTCTTACAAGATAGCTGGTCATTTAAATTATTTTGGTATTTCCAGACTACTGGTAATAAGTAGATCAAAATTTATGTTTATATAGTATTTGTACCCTTGTTCTAAAAATCTACGCCTACCTCCAATTACTCCTCGCTTAGTCGCTTAGTCATTCGTCTACTCTCCTCCTAATCTGATTACTCTCCGCCTAATATGATTACTCCCCGCCTAATCTTGCAATCCTGATTATTTTTAGATTGCAAGTATAAAGCAACTTTTATTTTTGTTATTGAGACATTTGGATTGATAGTCAATGATGTTTAACAATAACTTATGTTCAAAAGTTTAACAAAAATCATAAAATTTTGTCTTAAAAATACATTTTTATGTGTTTGGTGCAATTTTGAAAATAATAATATTTAAAATTTAATTATAATGGATTAGTATGTTTTTTAAACATTAAACAATTCTGAAATTAGTCCCCGATTAACTCTTATTTTAATCCGATTTTTTTATTACCGAACGCCCGACTAACGCCTAACGATTTTTCGAACAAGGGTTTGTACCCATATGATTCAAATATAAAGAAAGATGAATTCAGATTTTTCTTATCTTACATATATAGTGCCCAATGATAGATGTAATCAATATATAGTTTACATATAATGATAATATGATCAAAAATATTTTATTTTAAAACTTTCTTGGTATAAAATGCGCTGAAAGTCAATAGCATATATATATCAATATTGTTGTAGGTTATAATTTTTTTGATGATTGATTTGCTATTTAAGAAAAAATTTAAACATTGAAAACAAAAAGTTGATTAAAACTAATATATTGATTTATAAATTAGTAATTTCTTAAAAATATTACTAATTCTATAAATCACCATAAAAGCTTTTTTCATGTATTATTTTCATTGTTATAAGCTCTTAATAAGTAATTTATTATCATAATATTCTATGTCACACATACTATAGAGGTTTTCTATAAATATATTCTAAACAATATGAGTTTAAACCAATTTTTTCATTCACCGTCATTGTATCAGAATAAGATATATAAAATCACTTTCACTCTCACAGAGTACAATGTTCTTGTTGTAATTCATGAATGGTATCTGACCTCAGAAGCCTCCATACTTGTCTCGATTCAATTTCAATAGCACTTTGTTATTATGCATCGATTAATGTAGTTCATGAGCCTCCATTTACCCATTCTTTTATGTGAGCTTAGTCTCGTCATGACAATCAATACATTATTTTAAAATAATAGCAATTATTGTGAATAGTTATGCATAAAACAGAAAAGAAATAATATAAAGGAAATACACTGTGAAGATGGTCAAATTGCAGATACTCAAGAGAGCATTAAAGCTGAAGCGGAAAGACACTTTAAAAACTTCCTTTCAATGAAACCGCAGGATTATGTTGAATGGTCGTGCGAGGATTTACAAAGCATTCTTGAGTTCAAATGTGATGACAATGATAAGAGTATGCTCACGGGGGAAGTAACAGAGGAAGAAGTCAGAAAGGTGTTATTTGCAATGCCAAACAATAAGTCTCCAGGTCCTGATGGATTTACATGTGAATTCTTCAAAGACTCATGGTCAATAGTGGGGAAGGATTTTGTGGTAGCAATCCAGTCTTTCTTTAAGACAGGTTTTTTACCGAAAGGAGTCAACTCTACTATTTTAGCCCTAATCCCAAAGAAAAAAGAAGCACAAGTCATGAAAGACTACAGGCCGATATCATGCTGCAACGTTCTCTACAAAATCATCTCCAAAATTCTGGCGAACCGGTTAAAGATTATTCTCCCAAAGTTCATCACCTCAAACCAAACTGCTTTTGTTAAAGATAGATTGCTAATGGAGAATCTCTTACTTGCAACAGAAATCATCAAAGACTACCATAAGGACTCTATCTCTCCGCGATGCGCGATGAAAATAGATATATCGAAGGCTTTTGACTCAGTGCAATGGAGCTTTTTGCTGAACACTTTACGGGCTCTTGATTTCCCGGAGCAGTACGTAAGCTGGATCCGAACTTGCATATCCACAGCTTCATTCTCTGTTCAGGTGAATGGAGAACTAGCGGGCTATTTCGGAAGTGAGCGAGGACTTCGACAAGGCTGCTCACTTAGCCCTTACCTGTTTGTTATTTGCATGAATGTGCTCTCTCTCAAGATAGACAAAGCTGCAAAGGACAAGAGTATCGGGTATCATCCAAACTGTAAACATCTTAAGCTCACCCATCTCTGTTTCGCCGATGATTTAATTGTGTTTGTGGCTGGGGATAAGAAATCTATCAAAGGAACTCTCGAGGTATTTGATGATTTTGCTATCCATTCGGGCTTAAAGATCAGTCTAGAAAAATCAACTTTGTATATGGCGGGTGTTCCCGCAGCCATTAAAGAAGACATTCTTCAAGAATTCCCGTTTGAGTATGGCTTGTTGCCGGTTAGATATCTGGGACTGTCGCTATTAACACGCAGGATGACCTCGTCGGACTACTCTCCGCTGCTGGAGAAGATACGGTCTCAGATAAGCACATGGACAGCGAGAACACTTTCCTTCGCCGGGAGATTGCAATTACTCAGATCAGTCACGTTTAGCCTTACAAATTTCTGGATTGCAGCGTTTAGACTGCCTAAAGCCTGCATTAAGGAAATAGACAAAATGTGCTCTGCTTGTTTGTGGTCAGGTCCTTCCTTGAACAGTAAGAAAGCAAAGGTTGCATGGGTTGATGTTTGTACACCAAAGAGTGAAGGTGGATTAGGGCTGCGATCCATTGAGGAAGCAAATAAGGTTAGTGTTTTGAAGTTGATTTGGCGCTTATTGTCGGTAAAAGGGTCCTTATGGGTGGATTGGGTGCAAAGATATTTGATTCGTCATGGTTCCTTTTGGGCTGTCAAAGAAAACACAACATGCGGCTCTTGGATATGGAGAAAAATGCTTAAGTACCGAGACATGGCCAAAAATTTTCATCGGGTAGAAGTAAGGAGTGGAGAAACCACGTCTTTTTGGTATGATTCATGGAGTAACCTGGGTTATCTCATGGAGAAGCTTGGGGAACGGGGCTGTATTGACCTGGGGATTCCTTTATCAAGTACAGTAAAGGAAGTGCTGACTATGACCCGCAGAAGGAACCATCGACAAAATATCCTTAATCTGGTGGAAGAAGAAATTCGAAAACAAAGGTTAAATCAGAGAACAATGGACCGTGATATAGCATTGTGGAAGGGGAAAAATGGCTGCTTTCGTAAGAAGTTTATAACAAGAGAAACATGGTCGTTGCTACGTATTGCTAAGCCACCGATGGAGGGACATAAGGAGATATGGTTCTCTTACGCAACTCCTAAATATGCATTTCTTACTTGGCTGGTGTTGAAAAACAGAATCTCAACGGGGGAGAGAATGGTGAAATGGAATAGTAATGTGAATCCAAGTTGTGTTTTTTGTAATGTACAGATGGAGACAAGGGAACACCTATTCTTTACATGTCATTACTCCAAACAGATTTGGAGGACTTTGGCAAAGGGGATCCTCTTAAACAGATTCTCGGAGTGTTGGAGTGAGATATTGAAGATCCTAGCAGAAAACGTACTTGACAAAACAAAGAGCTTCTTGCTAAGGTATATTTTCCAGAACTCCATACATTCGATTTGGTGTGAACGGAATAGAAGAAGGCACGGAGAGCAGCCCTCATCGATAGAGGTACTTGTGAAGATGATAGATAAAAATGTATGAAACCGGTTGTGCACGATCCAAGGAGGTGGCGACTTGAGATTTGAAGGTGGCATCCAAGTTTGGTTTGAATCAAGGCAATAGAGTTTACACGATAAAAAAGTTCTATTCAATTTGTTTTTGAAAAAGTTAGCATTCTATATGTATAAACGTTTATTTTTCTTTTGAATATAATTTAACATTAAATTCAAAAAAAAATAAAACAGAAAAAAATTATGTATGTTATTTTGATAAACATGATATTGATAATTACTTACTAATGACTATTTATTCGTAAAGTTTTTTTTTTAACTCAAACACTCTAAAATGTAAAAAATTTAATGATTTAAACTGTCAAATTTTAAGCATCTTTTCACGACTATCATATCCTTATATACATGGTATAACACATATATTTACTACTTTCATTATTTGGTTTAATTAACCACTAATTCAACATAATTTTATAATTCATATGAATTTAGTATAAAAGTCAAATTTGGAGAAAAAATCTCATTATGTTATTGTAACGTTCATGACATTAATATCTTCAAGATAAGTACGAAAAATTGATACCCTCGTTATACCTTACACGCGGACAAATTTTCATATTGTATGCAAGACATATATGAACATTTGTGGCTTCGCCATGACTTACACTTGGAAAAATATTTTCTTAAATATATCTAAAATATATACAGATGATTTACGGCATCTTCATGACTTATAGGCGGACACATAATCTTTTACTTTATTCGCGTTTAGATATGAAGATTTTATTGACTCGCCATGGCTTACATGCGGAAAAATATTTTCTTAAATATACTTAAAATAGATATAAGAGATTTATAGCTTTTCTATGACTTACATACGGACAAACACGTTCTTAATTTTTTTCAAGATAGATATAAAAAAATTATAGTCTTGTCATGTCATACATGTGGAGTCGTGGACTATATTTATTAATAGTAAATAACAATTTTCAACAGTCATTATTATGCAAAAAGTAAACTACAAGTAAAAAAATATTTTTAATTGTATTTAGAATAGACATAAGAGATTTATGACTTCTTCATGACTTAGGCCAACTCCAATGGGACTCTAAAACACTATTTTAGTGTAATTTTTGCACTAAAAGCTCTCCAATGGAACTCTAAAATTCACACTATTTTAGTGTGATGCTACAGTATCACACCAAATTTGGTGTGCTACTATTCACAACTCTAAGCACTATTCAATTATTTTATCAATAAAATAATTAAATTAGGAAATATAAAATTACAAAGTGAATAGATTTAAATTGAAAAATGAATAGATATACTAATATATTATATGTATTGAAATAGTTTATTTAATTATGATATTTTTATATTATTATGTATGAAAATAGTAATATTATTCTGTATTTTTAGATATATATTTTAATGTAAGTATGTTTATTATGTGATGTAATTATATAATAATAAGTACTAATAAAAAATATTAAATAATAAAAGAAGTCTTTTAATTTAATAAGATAATATTAGATTATATTCTTTTAGTGTGATATTTGGTGTTGTGGTTGGAGAGGAAAAACATTTTAGTGCTAAAACTACATTAAATTGGTGTAATTTTAACACCAAAATGGTGTTTAGCCTTGGAGATGCCCTTACACGCAGTTACATACATTTTTAATTGTAATGCAAGAATTATGACCTTGCCATGACTTACACGCGGCCAAAATATTTTATTAATTTTACTTAAAATAGATAAAAGAGATTTTATAGTCTATCCATAACTTACACATAGACAAATTTGTTCTTAATTGTATTTAAGATAGCTATATAAGATTTATAGTCTCTCTATGATATATACGTGGACTAATATTTACTTAATAGTCAATAACAATTTTTAACCGTCATCATGCAGAAAGTTGTAAAAAGTAAACTGTGAAAAAAATCTTAATTGTATTAGAATAGACATTAAATATTTATGGCTTCTTCATGACTTACACGCGGCCACATACTTTTTAGTTATACTCAAGATTAAATAAAAAGATTTATGGCCTCTCCATGACTTCCACGCGGACAAATATTTTTTAAATTATACTGAAAATAGATATAAGAGATTTATAGTTTCTTCATGACTTACACAAACAAATTTGTTTTTAATTGTATTTAAAATAACTATAAAAGATTTATAGCCTCGCCATGACATACACGTGGACTAATATTTACTTATTAGTTAATAAAATCTTTTAACAATCATTATGCGAAAAGTTTCAAAAAATGAATTATAACTGACAAAAATGCCCTTATATTGATTCTTTTTAATATTATTTTAAAAATTCCTTATTTTTTATTTGAGTCATTTTACAACCACAACTTTTAAGAATAAAAAATAAACCCATATTTATCTTTATGTTGTCTAGTACTCTTAATTTTTAAAAACAATATATACAATTAGAATCAAAATCAATTGTACTACTATATTAATAATTATTGGTTTATTGTGGTTACCAAATAATTTGACATCTTATGGATATATAATTATCTAATTGTTTGATTGACCTAATTAAGATTGCATTTTATATCATACTACATTGGCTATATCTTTTCAGAATTTGCTTAAGTTACTAGGAAAATTGTCATTGGAACTGATATTTACATATTTTATATATGAAAGTGTTGTTTTGTTAACAAGACAAAATTAAGAGTTAGATTTAGAAAGTAAAACAATTGATTGGATCTAAATTAAGGGACTTTTTTTGTTTAAGATAAATTAAGGGACTTATTCTGTAATTTTTAATTTTCTTTTGTCCTTACATTTGGAGGTTAAACTGGTAAATATTAAAATAACCAATATTTTTTGTTTAAAAGTAATTTTAATAGATATGTGGTAATTAACTCTAACAACTTCAGTCCACTTGCAATTTAGTCAATAATTTACTTTCTTTGAAAGTAATTAATTAAAGTAGTTAATGATTTTGCAAAACTGCATTAACTAGCCTTAAATTTACTCTTAACTCATTTATGTATATGTTTACTATATATATATATATATTTATGTATATATATGGCCCTCTATTTCATACTGAGAGGTAAGAAACTGATAGAAATTCACTTCAAAAATTGATCTCAAACTCGACGAGCTAAAACAGGTGAAGTTCTTTTTCCTATCTTTTATTTTAAAAGAGCTCTGTTCATATATCTATATTTATAATTTATATATTGCTTACTGTTGATTTGAAAGAAAATTTCTATTCGAATATGTATCTGAGAGGAAAGGATATGGTTCAAGTGTCATTGTTAACATCGGGAATGGCAATTATATTCCTTTCCTCAAAATTCTTAGCATAACAAAACTAATTACGCATATAAAACAATCACATCGTATTTGTTTGGTATTATCTTATGGTGATTTACTAAACAAGTTTTATATATAACTCATGCTCACGTTAACAAAGACCCATACAGAAATGGGTTGATTTTCTTGATCTCCTTCATTGGAGAACATGACTGATTTTCAATAGTCCACTAAAGAATACATAGATATATAAACTATAGTTCTTTTTGATATTTTAATGGATGAAAAAAAAGATGACGGGATCTATCATTTGGGGAATTATTCATAGATTTATTTGATTTGGTTCTAACTAATTGCTTGAATATGGGAAGAGACGACGAAATATAGTTAAAAAATTAGAGTATCCTTTTCGGTTTTTACTTTACCATATACATGAAAAATATATACAATCATTCTTCTTTTTGTCCTCTTTTGTCTTTGGAATATCTCTTTTCACATTCAAATCTTCCATGACTTACAGACAGACATACTTACATACATACATATACATATACATATACATGATATGATAGGAACTTTTTAAAACCAAAAAAAGAGACCCATATGGATGATGATGACGATTGTGACAAATAATTATTTTGACAATTTAAGAAAAATATTAGATGCTTTGTGGATTAACTTTTGAAAATTCAAGAAATCTGTCCCTATATATATTAAAACATTTCTTAAAATAAAATTTTATGAGATTTATTTAGTTTATAGTTTTAAATTTCTTATTTCTGTATTATTCTTTTTTTTTTTTTTGGAAACACAAAGGAGACTTTTTTTAGAAGTTAGTAAATTTTTAGTATTATATGAAAACATAGTCGTCGCTTAGTTCAAGTCGCCGGGAACGGATGGTTATCAGCCCATCTTCTATCAACAGTGTTGGGAGACAGTTGGGGAATCGGTGATAAAACTACCAATGAATCTCAATGATGCGCTAGTCGTGCTGCTACCTAAGGTGGGGAAGCCTGAGAAAATCACACAATTCAGACCCATTAGTTTATGCAACATGTTGTTTAAAATCATCACAAAGACAATGGTGGAACGCCTTAAGCCGATGATGTCTAAGCTAATCGGTCCGGCGCAAGCTAGCTTTATTCCGGGGAGAGTGAGTACGGATAATATAGTGTTAGTTCAGGAAGCGGTTCACTCAATGCGGCGTAAAAAAGGTCGTAAAGGCTGGATGCTGTTAAAACTGGATTTGGAAAAGGCGTATGACAGAATTCGATGGGATTTCTTGGAAGACACGTTAAGGGCAGCGGGTTTCTCAGAGGTTTGGGTAACATGGATAATGCAGTGTGTGACTGGTCCTTCAATGCGGTTGTTATGGAATGGAGAGAAGACTGATACTTTTAAGCCTTTAAGGGGGCTTCGCCAAGGTGACCCATTATCTCCATATTTGTTTGTTTTGTGTATGGAGCGTCTTTGTCACTTGATTGAGAGGTCGATTGATGACAAGAAGTGGAAACCAATCAGTTTGTCTCGTGGTGGACCGAAGTTGAGTCATGTTTGTTTTGCGGATGATCTCATTTTGTTGGCGGAGGCGTCCGTGAATCAAATAAAGGTTATTCGAGGAGTATTGGAGAAGTTTTGTATGGCTTCGGGTCAAAAGGTTAGCCTTGAGAAGTCTAAGATTTTTTTCTTTGAAAATGTTTCTAGAGACTTGAGCAAATTGATAAGTTATGAAAGTGGAATCAAGTCAACGAAGGATTTGGGTAAATATTTGGGGATGCCTGTCCTTCACAAGCGAATTAACAAGGACACATTTGGAGAAATATTGGAGAGAGTTTCTTCAAGGTTGTCGGGATGGAAAGAAAAAACATTGAGCTTGGCGGGCAGGCTTACACTCACGAAGGCAGTGCTCTGTTCTTTACCGGTGCATTCAATGACTACCATCATGTTACCTCAGTCCATAATAACTCGATTAGACAAGGCGTCTCGTGATTTCTTATGGGGGAGTACATCTGAAAAAAAAAAGCAACACTTAGTGTCTTGGAAGAGGGTTTGTTTACCAAAAGGAGAAGGTGGTTTGGGAGTCAGATCAGCCAAGACTATGAATAAAGCACTTATTGCTAAACTAGGTTGGAGATTAATGCAAAACCAAACGAATCTTTGGTCACAAGTGATGAAGGCTAAATATAAAGTTGGGTCTCCAAGGGAAACTAATTGGTTAACCAAAAAGAGTACTTGGTCAGCGACATGGAGGAGTATCGTCACTGGTTTTATTGAGGTTATTAAACGGGGCTTGTGTTGGGTTCCGGGAGATGGCAGCCAAATCTTATTCTGGGAAGATAAATGGTTGGCAGGGAAGAAATTGTGGAACGAGGAGAATGGCGATATTCCGGTGGAGCTTGAGGGAATGGTGGCCAGCGATTTGTGGCGTGATGGTCGGGGCTGGGATTTTGCACGCATTAACCCTTACCTGTCGGAGAAGAGAAGACTTGAACTTGCAGCGGTGGTCCTGGACCATGTTACGGGAGCTGCGGACAGGTTTGCTTGGGGAGAGAATCAGGATGGGCAGTTTACGGTAACATCAGCGTATAGAATGTTGAGTGTTGATGAGAGACCGAAGCAGAGTATGGAGAAGTTCTTTAATCGCATATGGGGAGTCAGTGTGCCGGAGAGAGTAAGAACTTTTTTGTGGTTAGTAGGAAATCAAGCATTAATGACTAACGCAGAGAGGAAGAGAAGACATATAGGTGATTCCGATATCTGTCAGGTGTGTAAAAGTGGTGTGGAATCTATTTTACACATTCTGCGGGATTGCCAGGCGATGTCAGGGATTTGGACTAGAATTGTACCCTCGAGGAAACAGCAGCAGTTCTTCTCTAAGTCTTTATTTGAATGGTTGTATGACAACCTAAGGGAGGGCGTCGTATATGAAGATGGCTCTTGGTCTACGGTGTTCGCGGTTGCATCTTGGTGGGGCTGGAAGTGGAGATGCGGCAATATTTTCGGGGAGAACAGGAAGTGCCGGGATAGGGTAAGGTTCATTCGAGACGTA
The DNA here is from genome assembly GCF_000004255.2 of Arabidopsis lyrata subsp. lyrata. NCBI lineage: Eukaryota > Viridiplantae > Streptophyta > Magnoliopsida > Brassicales > Brassicaceae > Arabidopsis > Arabidopsis lyrata. Next base: position 688,764 of record NW_003302551.1, read on the forward strand.
TCCAAGGAGATTGTGATGGCGAATGCCAGCTCTAGTATGAGGAGAGGGTTGCAGCCGCGAGTAGAGAGGTTGATTGGGTGGGAGGCTCCGGGTACGGGATGGATTAAGATCAATACGGATGGAGCGTCTCATGGTAATCCCGGGCTCGCTACTGCGGGTGGAGTCCTACGGGATAGTGACGGTAATTGGTGTGGGGGATTTGCGTTGAATATCGGAATATGTTCAGCCCCGTTGGCGGAGTTATGGGGAGTTTATTATGGACTCTATCTAGCATGGGAGAGACGGTTAACTAGAGTGGAGTTGGAAGTAGACTCCGAGTTGGTGGTTGGGTTTCTTAAGACAGGGGTGAGTGAACAATACCCATTGCCGTTCCTGGTACGCCTGTGCCATGGCTTTTTATCAAAGGACTGGATTGTCCGAGTTTCTCATGTGTATAGGGAAGCTAATCGTCTTGCCGATGGGTTAGCTAACTATGCGTTTTCGTTATCATTAGGTTTTCATTCTTTTGATTTTGTTCCGCTTGTTTTAGACTCGATTTTGAGAGACGATAGCCTTGGGTCTACACGACCAAGGCATATCCGTATGTAGTTCGATTTTTTTATTTTAATAAAAACGGGAGAAATTTCTCCCGGTGAATTACCAAAAAAAAACTCAAAATAATATGTTTTCCTTTTTTGGATTATTCTCTTATGACATATTATATGGTCGAACGTTTTAATTAGTTAAATCTTACATACGAACAAAGGCCATCCTTTTCATTTCTTTTTAAACAAAAAAAAACATGTAATTTCTTTAATATGTATAAAACCAAAAACTTATTTTTATATTCGTGATGCGAAACGTTTCTTGCAAGAGCAATCTCGTATAGATATTTTATGTAAGTGTCAAAAATCTTCTTCTACGTTATTTTAAAGTCATATTACAATATGGTAATTGTTTTCTAAAACCTTTTAGATCCAAAAAACAAAGGAAAAAAAAATTAGAAATTTATTATTCACATATGTTAGCGAGAGAGAGGAGCTGTTGAGGGTTGTCTCACGCACCATCCACTGTCGTTTTGTGGCAAATGGATTGGGTCCACCGACCTCTGTAGCTCTCATAGTTTCTTTTTTCTAAATTAATTACATATTTAGAAAAAATGATATCGAAAATAATTAATTGCTCTGTGTATATGTGTTAGTGTCTACAGGCGATACCCAAATTATATAAAATATTCTTATTTAAATGCGTAAAATTTACACAAATAAATGTAGAGAGTTTTTAGTATCCTATGTATATACCAAACTAACCAAGCTAGATTTAAATTCAGTTTGATTATCTTACCCTATCTTTTTAACCGAATATGAACTTTTAACACTCTAGGCTATTATTGGGTGAGTTTTTTATTTTCTTTTTTCTTTTTACTAGCCTACACTCTTTTTCACCCGTCACTTTCAACTTCTCTCTTCTATTACGGTATTACCTCACAAGAATTTCTATGTTTTTTTAATTATTTTATATCTATTAAAAAAAGTAATAACAATTATTTAAAAATCTGGAATATCCCAATTTTAGGGCTTTATTGAGATAAGATATCAGTGGAAGTCAAAAAAGAATTTAATGTTAAAGAGTTTCTTCTCTCTAATTTCATTTCATTTCTCTTTTTTTTTTCTTTTTCTTCTTTCTCTCTCTCACCATCACATAGAACACAGAAGAATCCATGGCTGCTTCTTCATCCTCCGCTGCTTCCTTCTTTGGAGTCCGACAAGATGATCAATCTCACCTCCTCCCTTCTAATTCCTCCGCCGCTGCTCCTCCTCCTCCACCTCCTCACCACCAGACACCGCTGCCACCGCTTGAAGCTCCACCGCAGAAAAAGAAGAGAAACCAACCAAGAACTCCAAGTAAGTTAATTACCTCTTAATTCAAATATTTTATAATCTTGATTTATATATCATGTGATCAGTTTTAAAAAAGAACTTCTTAATTGGTGAAAAAGATAAATCCCTTTTTCATGTCCTTTTTTCTTCTCCCTTTTCCGATTTTTCAAATCTTGAAATAAGCAAATTAGCAAACCCTAGTACTTGATTTTTCAAAATTCAGATTTCAATCAATTTATAACTTCCATGCAATATAAAACTTTAAAAATTTAATTAATAATTTTTCTCTTGATTAGATTCCGATGCAGAAGTGATAGCTTTATCTCCAAAGACTCTAATGGCTACAAACAGATTCATTTGTGAAGTATGCAACAAAGGGTTTCAAAGAGAACAGAATCTACAACTTCACCGAAGAGGACACAATCTTCCATGGAAGCTGAAACAGAAATCGACCAAAGAAGTAAAGAGAAAAGTATATCTTTGTCCGGAGCCCTCGTGCGTCCACCATGACCCCTCACGTGCCCTCGGAGACCTCACCGGAATCAAGAAACATTATTACCGTAAACACGGTGAAAAGAAGTGGAAATGCGATAAATGCTCTAAGCGTTACGCCGTTCAATCAGATTGGAAAGCTCACTCCAAGACTTGTGGTACCAAAGAGTATCGTTGTGACTGTGGTACACTCTTCTCTCGGTAAGTATTCCAAATCTTTAAAACTCTTTTAATTAATAATTTAATCTATTGAGCTATTGATATGTGTGTGAGTACGTATGTGTCTGTGAGTCATTCTTCATGAATTAGGGTTTTTTTAGGTTCACTTTCTGTTTCGCCTCGAAGTCTTCGATGCTCTTATCGCTTTCTTTCGTGTAGTAAATGCAACTTTAGTGTTCCTTTTTTTTATTTAAAAATATTTTAGAAAAAAATAAAAACGATACAAGAACACACGTGAATTTGTGTGTATATATAACTATATCTATATATGACACTGAAACTGCCATATTTCAATAGATGCTTTCTAGCAGAAACTCAAAACCAAAGAGGACCAATTTCAATTTCAGTTTTTTTTTTTTGTAATATTCTTTTGCCTTGGAAACACCGCCCTATTTTCTGTCATAAAAATAAATTAATATATTTTCAGGATTTTTTTTTTTCTTAGATATGATATTATACTTATACTATATGGGCAATTCACGTGCTGCTAAACTATATAATATCTAGGGAGGTTGTTGTTACAGTGTTTGTTCTCTTATGTGTAAAATTTTACGAAAATATAATTATTTCATATGATTCGTTTGTACTATGCACCATAGCCTTACACACCACATATTATTTTGGTTCACTACCTACACATTTTGCATAAAATGGCATTCATTTGCATAGAAGTGATAACTAATATACTAAATAATTATTTCGAATATAGATTTTTTTACGAAAATATAATTATTTCATATGATTCGTTTGTACTATGCACCATAGCCTTACACACCACATATTATTTTGGTTCACTACCTACACATTTTGCATAAAATGGCATACATTTGCATAGAAGTGATAACTAATATACTAAATAATTATTTCGAATATAGATTTTTTTTCTTCTCAGTATTGGCTGGCATTGCTGTGTTTGTGTGTGTGCGTGCATTTAGAGGAGTTCTATAAATAGAATGAAGTGAATAAATATGTGGTGGTGCAAAATATATATAAGTAGCTAGTTTTTAAAACATATATATATATAAATATAAGTAGTTCATTGAATACATGCTCAACTTGCATTTATTGAACTTACAGGATCTTGAATTAGACAAATTCAGATATTCATTTGACAATCATTCTCTATACATCAGTGTGAAAACTTAACTTTTCCCACCTACCTTTAGAATTCGTTGAATACCCATTTATTTATATATATTATGCATAATTGTTTTCCGGAGTTGATTAATAATTTTTATGTTTATTATTACTGCATAAACTGATATTGATAGAGTTAGATTTGTTCGTACACATAGTCATATAGACAAATGCATCATCATACTTGAAATGTGACACAACATTGTACTCCTATTTATGTATATGCGTGCAATTTTGTTATATGCATCATACATGTGAGTGTGTAAGCTTGTTAGGAATTTACATAGGTGTAGAGTAGTAGAGTGACTTTCTAGCCCTCTATCTACTTTTCAAGATCCCATAATTACTTACACGCGAATCTATTTGTAGCTACGTGACATGATCATGATGAGTCTCTCTCTCTCTACTTACATTTATATTTTTTTCTTTCACTTTTCGAAATATGTCTTTTATTTCATCATTTTATATGTAAAGTATAGAGATATATCTGACGATCCAATAGATTCCATTGTGAATTGATTTTTATTTATTTTATTTTGTGTCACAGGCGAGACAGTTTCATCACACATAGAGCTTTCTGTGACGCGTTGGCTCAAGAGAGTGCGAGACACCCAACTTCATTGACTTCTTTGCCAAGTCATCACTTCCCGTACGGACAAAACACCAACAACTCCAACAACAACACTTCAAGCATGATACTTGGTCTGTCCCACATGGGGGCCCCACAGAATCATGATCACCAGTCCGGTGACGTTCTCCGTCTTGGAAGCGGAGGAGGAGGAGCCGCTTCACGCTCATCCTCTGATCTCATTGCTGGGAATGCTTCAGGCTACTTCATGCAAGATCAAAACCCTAGCTTTCATGATCAACAAGACCATCATCATCATCATCAACAAGGGTTTTTGGCTGCGAACAATAACATCAAGCCATCACCAATGGGTTTTCAACAGAATCTGATGCAGTTCTCACATGATAACCATAACTCTGCTTCCTCCAATCTCTTTAATCTCAGCTTCCTCTCAGGAAACAACGGAGTTACTTCTGCGACAAGCAACCCTAATGCTGCCAATGCTGCTGCTGTTTCTTCGAGTAATCTTATGATTTCAAACCATTTTGATGGTGATAATGCTGTTGGAGGAGGAGGAGGAGGAGAAGGAAGCACTGGTCTCTTCCCTAACAATCTGATGAGCTCGGCGGATAGAATCACCTCAGGATCAGTCCCTTCACTCTTTAGCTCATCAATGCAAAATCCTAATTCAGCACCTCACATGTCAGCCACTGCCCTTCTTCAGAAAGCTGCTCAAATGGGTTCAACCTCAAGCAACAACAACAACGGAAGCAACAACAACAACAATAACAATGCCTCATCGATCCTAAGAAGCTTTGGGAGTGGAATCTACGGAGAAAACGAGAGTAATCTTCAGGATTTGATGAATTCTTTCTCTAACCCCGGCGCAACGGGAAACGTTAACGGAGTTGATTCTCCTTTTGGTTCGTACGGAGGAGTCAACAAAGGATTAAGCGCTGATAAACAGAGCATGACTAGAGACTTTCTTGGAGTTGGACAGATCGTAAGAAGCATGAGTGGAAGCGGAGGGTTTCAACAACAGCAACAGCAGCAACAGCAACAACAACAACATGGAAATAGTAGAGAAAGAGTTGGCTCGTCGTCGGATTCCGCCGATAGAAGCAGCATGAATGTGTATACCGGTGGTGGTCCGGCAAGTACTTCACCACCTTATGGAATCCATCATGCGAGTTTCTAAGAAGATAAAAAAGTTTCTAAGGAGAAATTTCAAAAGGTTTTTAGTTCATCAAAGTACATGCTATATCTTTCAGGTATGCATGTCGTCATCAAAACCCCCATTTGAAGTAATTAAAATTTTAGTTGCAATTTATATAAACTCAGTTCTTTTTTTTTTTCTTTTGTAAAAGATTTTGCCTTCATAGTTTATATAAATGGATTCCCTCCTGAAAAAAATTCAGAGTTATAGTTTATAATTTCAGAATGAAGAAATTTTCATTTTATTATTTGTGGAATTCATAATATTTTGGGGGTTTTTCTTGCCTTGCGACTTGAAAAAAATCAATATTTTTCTGGATTATAGTTTTAGAGTAAATAAGTAATTTATTTATTTACTTGATGAAAGAATTCAGATTTATAGTTTATGGTTTCAGACGAATGAAGAAAGTTTCATATTATTATCCGTGGAATTCTTATATATATATATATATTATTTTTTTTTCTTACCTGGTGACATATTAGATACTTTAAGAAATTCAATATATTTTTTGTTTATAGTTTTAGAGTAAATAAGTAATTTATATATTTACTTGTGGAGTCAATACTAAGTCTTCTATTTTCTGTATGTATAATAGGGTCAAAGACTATACTAACGGGTTTAACTATAAAAAATTGGGTGTGAATAATTGTTTTTGGTAGGAAAAAAATGTATTAATTTTTGTTTTTGGCTGACACATTTATCGTCTTATCATTGCATGGGGCAGTCAATGAGTTGGAGAGTACAAGCAGCCTTTGCTAAGTTTTTCTTTGTCTTTTTGTTTTTATTTTCTTTTATTTGCCTTTTTATTCTTTAATTTCTTTTCATTTGTCATCTTCACTAGCTGGCAATGTCACGAGTGTTTGTCCTGTGATCTCCTTTCTAAATATCTCGATACATGTATATGTATACATGTCACATGTGCATATATTTATGCACTTGTATAGTTCTGTATGTAACATGTTCCTACCATATCCTCAAAGGATTGTCCCCATCATATTTTAAAATTTGACGGTCCAAAATAAACAATTCTATCTCAACATTCACGCGTCTTCTTCATTATTGATGCTAATTTGCGGTTAAAAAAAATAGCATCAATTGAAACTACATCTAAATACAATTTCGATTTTTTTGTTTGGAACATATGTTTTATTAAAATCTATCTTTAATGTTTTTAAATAATTATAGTTTTAGTTTTTAATATTTCTGTTACTATTTTCTTTTAGACTGGATTTTTTTTTTGGCTTTTTCAAATATCTAAAAATTTAAATGATTCAAGTATGTTGATTTTTCGGTTCGGTGTATGCTGGTTGATATTTTCATGAATTTTGAGCTAGTTTTAGATATTTTTGTTAAAGATGTATTCTATAGGTGTGCGTATGAACATAACATTACATTATTGTGACAACATCTACAATTGTTCTTTTTTTACAATTGTTGAAATAACGATATTAATAATAGTAATATAATGTCTTTGTCGTAATAATTTATATGTGGATCGGAATAACAATAATAGTTAAATTTCATATATATAATGTAGGGACATACATGCAAGTGATGGAAGTAAGGAGGCCCATCGATATGAAACGAGAGAGGGAGAGATGATATCGTTGTCTCACCAAAAACAGACAGCTCTTCACTCTTCTTCTTATTTTTTTTATTATTATTATTTTTTCTTCTTATTTTTCCCCTGTTTCTTTTTCTGTTCTAAAAATGTTTTGCTTATAACCTCTTTTTTTTAATCATAGAATAATTCTTGGTTAAATAATCCATGTAAAAAACTCTCTTGTTTTCAGTTACATGTCATAAATCATATCCCCAACCCAAAGTTGAATACAGTTAGAGAATAATGTAGATTTTAACCATCAACGACAAAGAGAATTGGCGAGTGGTGGCACAGTAGTCCCCGGCTTTAAAATTAAAAACGTATTTTTGTTATAGTTTATTGTTCAATTCTATTTTGAGGAAACTATGTGCGTTTACCACTTGATTATTGAATTCAATATTGGTGTTTTATTTCTAGTAAGCTTTACAAAGAGCATGTACATTTTTGAAATTAAACAAATTTCTGCATAATCCAAACTATTTCTAATTTGTAAAAGCTTGCTCACCACCGTAATGGATTGGACGCTTCGGCGATATACATTGTGTTAAATCTCGTAATAAAATGACCATTTAAGACATATGTCCTCCTAAACCAATCAAAATAATTATTATATTGAAAAAGTGTTGTTTATTTACATGTGCTCTTAAACATATCATCCTTCATTCGTTTAAGACATTTTCTATTCATTATTTTTACTTAATATCTTAGGGTGATTTACTTATTTGATAGTTGTTATAGTTGTATATGCCAATGGATCCAAATATGTGATTTGATCATTAGAATATATAAGCATATTATCAATGCATCTATTAATTAATTGTTGTTGTATGGCCCAATTAAAGATTTCCCATAATGAAGTGGACCAAGAACAAGCAGAAGAAATCTCAAGAATTTTTGTAGTATTCACAAACTTTTCTCGACAATCTCTTCACGGGCCATTTTTTTTTCTATCTTTCACATGAACGACAACTCTGTCATTCACATGCTTTACCCTTTTATTTTTTCTTATCCATTTCAATTAATATAAATCCACATATCAACTTTATATATATAATCTCTCCGATTCAGAAACTTGATTTTTCTTCTCTTTATACTATTGAAGAATTTCCCTGAGAAACATAATCGCTGTATTTTTTTAATTTGTAACTCCCTCCATACGGAGCATACCCACTAGAGACAAAAGACAATTGAAAAAAAAAGAATTTCAAGATTCTATCATATCGATTTGGACTTTTTTCTTTTGGCCTGGACATATGGGTAATCCGTTCGGGTTCGGGTAAAACCCGTTCGGGTTCGGCTTGAATGGGTAATGAATTTATGGTCCATTCGGGTATTCCTATGGTTTCGGTTCCGGTCCGGTTCGGGTATTGTCGGGTTCGGATCGGTTTGGGTAATACCCGAAGTTTAAAATCACTTTACATACTCAAATGATCAAATAAAGAGAATAGAACATCAAACATGACATTTAAATACTAAATCCAATCCAAAATAACAAAAATGACTATTTCACTCTTAAGTGTTAAGAGTAGATTCTAATTATCTATATACATATATAAACATATGTGTATTGCATATATGTAAGTATATATATATATATATAAGTATATAACTATATAAGACTATATATCTAATTATCTATATACATATATAAACTCAAACGTCAAAAGTCACAAAACCTAAAACCTAGGACATACATATAAGTATATAACTATATAAGACTATATATCTAATTATCTATATACATATATAAACATGTGTATTTTTTCGGGTTTGTGGGTACCCTAAATGGGTAACGGGTAATCCCCGACCCGACCCGATACCCACGGGTAATCCAATACTCTACCCAATGAGGTAATTTTCTAATACCCTAACCCGCCCCAACCCGATTTTTTCGGTCCGGGTATCGGCTCGGGTATCGGGTCCGGGTTTTTTGCCCAGGCCTAGGTATGACTAATATGAACCACCAGAAAAGTATTTATCAAGTGAGATCATTTTTTCATAATGCTACTAGAAATTTTAATTAATTGAGACTTTTGTAAGAATAATCCAAATTCTCATTAAAAATTTCCACACATTTTTTTTTTTTGTAAAATTTGTGATTCATACGGGTTTATTTACATGTGCGCAAGTAAAACAAAATAGTTCATATAAGAAAATTGACTTACAATTATAGTTGTTACTTCTTAGCATGAAATTTACTTTCTTTTTGGAGGTCAGTTTTTTTTGTTATACACTATCAGAGACACAGATTAAACAAAAAAAAAAAAAATCAAATGCAAACAAGCATATATATATATATAAGCGTAAATCCGAGATAACCTTCTTAAACATTCTTGATTACAAAAAAAAAAAAATAGAAGCTTTGCTTCCTAAATCTTAAAAAAAGGTTAACATCTTCTCTATTTTTCTCCTACACTTACCACCCTCAATCCGGTTAAGCGAATATCAAATACGACAGCTAATAAGGCCGTTGGCTTAGACAAGCTATCATCAGGCGAGATCCGTATTAGTCATCTCATATCCAGAAGAATCTGCCGTTAATCGCCACCACATGCAACGTTTTATTCAGTTGCTAGGTTCAACAACAAATCTGAGAGATATAACTCAACAAAACTAATTTTCCTTATTTAATTTCTAATATTAGAGGACAAACTAATTATATAGCGATATGATTTATTTTAAAGTTTTTGGTAAATCAACTTATATATATATATATATATATATATCATTATAATCTTGTTTGATTTTTGCTATTCAACAAACAATAAGTTATATATAATATAAGATTATATTATATTATTCAAAATGTTAGAAAAATTAAATTCGTTGAATTATTTTTGTAAAACAATGTGATTATATTTTTAATCATACTTAAACATGAAGACTACAAGTAAGAAGGTCCAGAGTCTGTTGACAGCTTTGGAGGGCGGGAAGGGATATGCCCATATCTTAAGTTTGAATCCTTCATATATTCAGAAGAAACAATGAGTCAACAATAAAAGAAAACCTTGTATATCTATTTTTTCGTTGTTGACATAATCTTTTAAAAATAACATGTTTAAAAAAAAATCATTTCAGTAAAAAATATTTTTAGATGCGTATTTTATATTTTAAAACATAGTCTTTAAAACTTTGATATTCTGTGGACAGTTGTCCAAACATATATTTTTGGTTCTCGGATCAGAAATTCCTCACTAATGGTGATTCCATGGCAGAAAGTAAAACTAATTTTGCATCATCCTCTTCTCGGTGCTTACCACTTCGTGAACTGGATTCAATTGGTTTCTTAATATTGTATTTTTGTGCATGTAAAGTGTAAACCAATTTTGCTGGAAACACATTGTATTTATTATTAATTTATAAAAAAAAACGTTTAACAATTTCTTATGGTTCCCTTACATGTCATCTATATGTGTTTATGTAATTATTATTTATTTTGGATAAAATTATGTGTTTATGTATTACTGTTTTATATTGTTATTTCAGAAGAAGAACCCCTAGAATAGACCATGATCAAGAAATGGTGATGTAACGGCTCATTAGATAGGAGTAATGTATTTGACAAATTATCCATATACAGAAAAACAATTCTGCCCGAAATCTACCACTACATGTTTTTTTTTTTTTTTTTTTTTTTTTTTTTTTTTTTTTTTAAACTCTATCGGCTATCCGGTCGGTCCTGGTAGGAACGCACCGAGGTGCTATATGTTTAACAATTTCTTATGGTTTCGTTACATGTCACCTTTATGTGTTTATGTATTTATTTATTTTTTTGGATAAAATTATGTGTTTATATATGTATTATTGTTTTATATTGTTACTTCAGATAAAGAACCCCTAGAATAGACCATGATCAAGAAATGGTGATGTAGTGGTAGATTTCGGGCAGAATTGTTTTTCTGTGTATGGATAATTTGTCAAATCCGATCCTCCTATCTAATATTGAGCCACACTATTAATATTTTCGTTGTTACTCTAAAAATATAAAAACATGATCCGGTGGTCTAACGTCATGTTATATACATTTTGGGTCGGGACATGTGAAATTGAGTAGGTTAGAGATAGTCAAAGTTGGGAAAGTAACGATACAGACGAAAAGAAACGAGTTAAGGTATGTCTTTGAAGTGTCAGCAGCATTAATTTGCCTTAACTTTAGTGTTATGTTAATTATATATATATATATATATATAAACTCTAGTGTTAAGTTTTTTAAAGAAAAATAAAACACGTTATAAATATTAAATATAGGAAAAGCGTGGTAGGGCTTCTAACAAAAAACATTAGATAGTAACAAAAACCAAGCCGAGATTGGAAATCATGTTGATTTTCGTGCCAAAGATGCTTGCACCTATCAACAAAGTTACAAGAAACTAACAAAAAAATTATCTATTATGCGACGAGATAATACATGGATACAAATGTACATGCATGTCTATTAATGAAACTTTACGAAAGGATGACCAACACACAATGACTGCATCAACACCTCCGCATCTTACTTGAGAGTTTTGTATATATGTGAAAAGGGTCTATATCACGCATGCAGAATTAGCTCTACAATAGTTCATCAATATTTCTATAAGCGATCAGATGTACATCTATGTTGTGAAAATACTTTGCCAGTATCCAAAATTTAAAAAATTAGTAGATAACTTACACCAAATTGTCTAGAAACCGGAAGTGTCCTCTAAAAATACGTGGGTCGGGGGAGATTTAACCATGAGAAAGTTTCTTTCAAAATCTCTAACACTATCACAACGTTTTTTGTTCACTCAATCTGTACAAAAATAAAACAGACTAAATGGATTATTGGTGTATATATTAGCTTGTCCTTAATCGTCTTTTACTTGTATCATTAGGTTAGCTAATTAGGTCATAATTCCCTTGTATAAATGGTGCCTCTTTGGCCTATGTGAATAATAACAGAGAATTCTATTCAATCATGTTTCTCTGACATGGTATCAGAGCCAAAAGGCTAAAATCTTTTTATCTCTTTGATTGTGAAACTCGACCATGGCAACCGGAGGTGGAGAAGATGGTGCTGCTACGAGAACTGCGTTGGCTGTGACGGTTGAAGGCAAGGTCTCAAAGAGACGCACGATTCATCCATATGATTTGTCGGCGAGTGATAACCCGGGGACAGTGATATCTCAGGTTCTTCTTAATGGTGATAACTTTGAAGATTGGGCAAGAGAATTGAGGACAGCTTTGCGTGCTCGCAAAAAGTTTGGCTTCGTTGATGGCTCAATAAAGAAACCTGAAGAAGATTCTGAAGACATCGAAGACTGGTGGACGATTAATTCGTTGTTGGTGTCATGGATTCGCAATTCGATTGATCCATCTCTCCGTCGGGATATCTCACACTTTGAGATTGCTAAGGAGTTGTGGGATGATATTGCAGAACAATATGAGATTGTGTCTGGACCGCGAATTCAACAATTGAAACATGAGCTGATGACTTGCAAACAGAAAGGTTTGAGTATCAAGACATACTATGGGAGATTGAAGAAGTTGTGGGAGGATCTTGCTGATTATGACAAAGAAGATCAATGTACCTGCAACGACTGCACGTGTGATTCTAAGGGCCGTGGAGCGCGGAAGAGGGAGAAGGATAAGGTGCATCAATTCTTGATGGGGCTTGATGAAACAGTGTTTGGGGCTCTTAAATCAAGTCTTCTCACTCGTGATCCACTGCCGTCTTTGAATCAAGCGTTTTCTCTTGTTCAAAGAGATGAGACTGTGAGACTTGGAAACAAGGAGACGGAGGTTAAACCCGAGGTGGTTGGTTTTGCGGTGCAAACAGCTCCAAAAGGAAGGGGATTTGATTACCGAAATCACATTTGTACAATTTGTGGCAAGAAAGGGCATGGAGAAGAACGTTGCTATCAACGCCATGGGTACCCGGTTTGGTGGAAGGGTGCGAAGAATGAACAGCCTGATCGTCCGCAGACATCGGCGTTGGCTCCTGCTCGGGCTAAGCCGATGGCACATGTGATTGGTACGATACCGCAAGCAACTGCAAATCAAGTCATGACACCCTCGTCGACCTCGACGCCAAGTGGATTCACACCGGAACAATGGGAAACTTTGGTTAATACGTTTCACTTGGTAAAGACAAAAGCTGCGGAGACACTTACGGGTAAGGCTCTTCTTGTCCCTTGGATTTTAGATACTGGTGCATCGAATCATATGACAGGTTGCTTGGATGTTATGACAGAAGTCACTGATATTTCACCATGTTTAGTGGGTCTTCCTGATGGGAGATTTTCTGTTGCAACAAAACAAGGAACTGTTAGTCTTGGTCAATTTCTGTGTTTCCTGCAAGTGTTGTATGTGGAAGGATTGAATTGTTATCTAGTCTCTGTGTCTCAGATGATTCATCAAAACAAGTGTTTTGCTCATTTGGTCCCGGTTTCTTTGCTATCCAGGACCGTTCGAGGATGCTGATTGGCGCATGTGAAGAACAAAATGGTCTTTATTTTTTTCTTGAAGTAAAAGAAGTGGGAGCATTCAGTTTACATGTGGCGGTGACCGTGGATGTTTGGCATCGTCGTCTTGGGCATCCATCGTCTCAAGTCATTTCTTTAATTCCTGGTGTTCATGTTAGTAGTGGTAGAGAGGTTTCTAGTTCAGTGTGTGAAGTGTGTTTCCGCGCTAAACAAACAAGAGATTGTTTTCCTACGAGTATTAATAAAACAACTGAAATTTTTCAGCTGATTCACTGCGATGTTTGGGGTCCGTATCGTACTCCTTCTTCTTCTGGGGCTCGGTACTTTCTTACAATTGTAGATGATTTTTCTCGTGGGGTTTGGTTATTTCTAATGACTGAGAAGAGTGAAACTTCCACATACATGAAACGATTTCTCGCCATGACTTCACGGCAATTTGGTAAAGATGTGAAAGTGGTACGAAGTGATAATGGTACCGAATTCATATGCATGAAAGACTTCTTTCTGGAAAATGAGATTATTCATGAGACTTCGTGTGTTGGGACTCCAAAACAGAATGGTAGAGTGGAACGTAAACATCGTCATATTCTAAATGTTGCCCGAGCACTTAGATTTCAGGCGAATCTTCCAATTAATTATTGGGGAGAGTGCGTTCTTGCCGCTGCTCATATTATCAACAAGACACCGTCGATGGTGCTCAGTGGTAAGACACCTTATGAGATGCTCTTTGGGAAGGTACCTAGTTTTGATCACTTGAGAGTTTTTGGATGTCTCTGCTTTGCTCACAATCAACATCATGGAGGTGACAAATTTGCTAGCAGGTCTCATAAGTGTGTCTTCTTGGGTTACCCATATGCGAAAAAGGGTTGGCTTGTCTATGATTTAGAGGAAGAGAAGTTCTTTGTATCACGAGATGTTGTCTTCTGTGAGAGTTCTTTTCCTTTTGCAGATGTTCGCAGGTCTGTGGAACTGAGTGATTCAGCTCCTGCACCGGTTGATTTGCACATTGAAGAGATACCCGGAGTTGCAGTGGGTGAGGGATCGATCGATCATGGTGTGCGATCGATCGATCCGAGTGTTGCTGACATTCCAGACGGTGCGGGATCGATCGATCATGGTGTACGATCGATCGATCCGAGTGTTACCGAAATTCCAGACGATGCGGGATCGATCGATCCACCTTCACGATCGATCAATCCCGATGCCGTCTGTACTACTTAAAGAATTTATTGTCGAGAAACCGTCCAAGCAAGCACCAGTTGGGTATCCGATTTCTAACTATGTTGACTGCAACAGGTTCTCGGAGTCACATCGTGCTTTCTTAATGGCGGTGAGTGATAATTATATTCCTACATCTTTTGCGGATGCCATGAAATATGAGCATTGGCGCAAAGCTATGGAAAAGGAGGTTGGTTCACTGCAAGAGAGTAAGACATGGGATCTTGAAGATTTACCTTCTAGGAAACGAGCACTTTATTGTAAGTGGGTTTTTACAATTAAATATCGCTCGGATGGATCTATTAAGAGATATAAAGCACGTCTGGTGGTATGTGGAAATCGTCAGATTGAAGGTTTAGATTATACAGAGACATTTGCTCCAGTTGCTAAGATGGTCTCTGTTCAAATTTTTCTTCAAATTGCTGCAGCTAGGAATTGGGAATTACATCAGATGGATGTACACAATGCTTTCCTTCATGGTGACTTGAAAGAAGAAGTGTACATGAAACTTCCTCCTGGTTTTAAAACTGATTCGCCTTCTCGTGTTTGTCGTTTACGCAAATCTCTTTATGGGTTGAAGCAGGCTCCGAGATGTTGGTTTGCAAAGTTGACAACGGCTTTGACGACTTATGGCTTTACTCAATCCAAGTATGATTATTCTCTTTTCTCATTTATTCGAGATGGAGTTCAGCTTTACATTTTGGTGTATGTTGATGATTTGGCCATCATGGGTAATGATCATGCTGCAATTGAAAGATTCAAAGACTACTTGAGTTCATGTTTTCATATGAAAGATTTGGGTGTTCTCAAGTATTTTCTAGGGATTGAGATTGCAAGGAATAGGCACTTGATTTTAAATTAAACGATAATAAAGGGAACTTGCTCTGCTGACGTGGAGGGCGACTTCAAAGGCGATCTAGGGTTTTTGTGTTTTGAGCACGGCTTGATGCCGCCGGCAGCGTCTCCGCCTCGGACTGAGAGGTCTTCGGAGCAGATCTCTTTGTCTTCGGAAGGGGAACACAATGAAAACATCCAGGATAGCTCACAGGCAAGCTCTGTGAAGGAAAGTTTAAACGATGAAAGTGCAGAACAGAGCATTGAAACAGAGGGGGAAGCGGGAGTTTCTGAAACAGTTGCTAAGGATTCGTGGGTGTCAGTGGCGAAAGGACACACCCGTACAAAACATAAGTTTGAGGTCTCAGAGGTAGATGGTCAGAGTAGAGTGGTGGTCCCAAGAGAGATTTTTGTGGGTGCAAAACCTCTATGGGAGGATTTTCTAATTGGACACTTTGTCAATGCAAAGGCTCCTCATGTGGGGAAGATTCACATGATAGTGAATAAAATTTGGAGATTGTGGAAGTCGAAACTAACACAATCGAGATTTGTCTAGGGTTTTAATTTAGGGATATGATAAATGTGAATTCTCAAAGAACAACAGAAACAATTGTAACCAAAGATGGTGTTCTTGATCTTATTGATGAAAAGAGTAGTTTTGATCGTACAAGAGTTTGATCGTAAAAGAAAAAGATGTTTGTGCTGTGAGCGCTTTGCGTAGTGTAAATCCTAGAGCGATATTGCTTGCCCCTCTGCTTGAGCCTTGAGTCTCTTTATATAGGGGTGATAAACCGCCTCTCCAGCGATATTCTCGGAAGATTTCCATTTATCTCGAAGTCGGCTTAGAATATCGCGGAATAAGGATAATTTCCTTATTCTTCGGAGTTTCTTGGAAGATTTCCTGATTTGAGTTGATCCTTTGGGATTCTTCCTTATCATTTTCGGGTCTATCGAAAATGATCCTTCTTTTTCGGAAATGACGACTCGCTTGGAAATGGTACTTTGAAGACGAATATTTTACTAAGTCTTTGCCTCGGGTGACTTGTGCAATCGGCTCGGGGACAGGAGAGGCATGGCCCAGGCTCCCGAGGGAAATCGGCTCGGGTCCACGGAAGGAGCCAGCTCGGGCGTCCTGGCACGAACCGGCTCGGATTCCTGGAGTGAACCGGCTCGGGCGCTTGAAGAGAGTCGGCTCGGGTTCACAAGCTTGCTGACAGACCCCGAGCAGGCTATGGGCGTTCCCCGAGGCAACCGGTGTAGTGACCCAAGGTGAATGGCACTTTGCACCGAGGTGAATGGCTCGCTTCCTACGAAATAGTTGGTATGCTTCCCCGAGGTGTCTTCAAAAGTTCCCTGATGCGTCCAAAGTCCGGCTCAGTGCTAAAGGATGAAATCCAACCCCAACAGTTAGCCCCCCAGCTCGTTGATTTGAGGAGCGAGCAATGAGCTTTACGATTGTTAGTCCGAGCCGTTTTAAACTTTGTTCCGAGCCCATCCTTGTATGCCGCGAAGTTTTTCCATGTTTCAAAGATGGTTCGTATCCTTCGATGATTTTTATTCTCTTTACGATTCGAATCCCCTTGACGTTTCGTCTTCTTCTAGCGTGTGACGGTTGAGTTTCCTTCTCGAGAAGCGGAAAGGTCTTTGATGATTCCCGAGGTTCGTGCGGACGCGAAGCATCCTGATATTGCTCACGCGCACCCGACGTGCTCGAGACTTGGGCGGATGCGAAATATTCTTCAACTCGGCCGTACCCGACGCGCCGAAGCATTCTATAAATATCCGACTCCCACTTCATTTTCTCATTTCGCGATCTGCAAGGAAAAATTCTAAGGTTCGCTTCTTTTCTCTCTGATCTTGATCTCTTTAATTTCCTCTGCTTTGTTTTACTTTCCGTCGTTCCTCCGCCGTGCTAGATCTTAGATTTGGTTTTTCCGATTTCAAATCTTGTTTCTCCGATTCTTTTCGATTTACCCGAGCCGAAAGATGTAACTTTCCGATTTGAGCGATTCATCCCGAGGCAGAAACATTCCTGTTCACGAAAGGAAGATGGTTTGGAGCAGTCCCTCGGAAGGACCCGAGGCTAGTCTTTCAGATCGCTCCGAGCCAAACGAAGATAGCGCAACGGAATCGTCATCCAAAGGCCAAGATTCGAGCCGATTTGTGGCTCGGGAAGATTCTTTTGCGAACGTGGCTCGGGATGAAGATTTTCCTGATGACCCCGAGGCGACGTTAAACGAAAGGAAGATGCGCCCTCCGGCTACGGATGAAGCTGGGGGTTCTCGCTGGAAGGATGTTCCCGAGCCGCCTTTGCTCCTAGTTAAGGCCGAAGCGATCCATTATGACTCGGACGCGGAGGCAAGAATGCTTCGGGCCAGGGTGCAAGCGGCCAAGGCTCAGCAGCAGAAGGTGAAACGAGCCAGAAAGGTGAAAAGGCCTGACCCTCCTGGTTCTACGCTATCTACCGAGGACTCCCTTAGATATTTGAGAGCTCGGTTTGGTTTTAGTGAGGGAGTCACTATGAGGCGTCCGACCCCGAGCGAACGAGCCGATAATCCTCCCGAGGGGTTCTTCACGTTGTACGAGGGGTTTTTCCATTTTTGTTTCCTGTGGTTCCCTCTCCCGAGGCTAATCGTGGAGTACTTGTGGTCGTATAAGATTGCGTTAGCTCAGATCTCAACTCGTGGACTGCGGCATCTTATTGGGATCTTAGTTAGGAGTTTTGAGGCGGATAAAACCTTGTCCCTCGGGCATTTAAGGAATTTCCTGGAGGTTCGTCGTAGCCCGGGTCCTTTGGAAAGATATTACATCTCGCCGAGCAAGAATAAAAAGATCATTGGCGGGTTCCCGAGCAAGGATGAGAAATATACTGATCACTTCTTCTTCGTCGCGAATGACGAGGACTCTGTCCCCGAGGGATGCCTTGATAAAATTGTTGCGAAATGGGGCAAAATCGGTAGTTTACCCGAAGCGTTTGAATTTCCTTTCTGTTGTGACTTGATTGATTTATTCTAACCACTTTTGTTTTCGTTTGCAGATCGTGATCCGACGTTTCTCGAGCTCATCCCCGAAGATCTTTTGGAAACGCACGAAGAGTTGGCTTCCCGGAAGTGTCATTGGACCAAGCACTTCAGACTTAAAAGGGTCGAAAAAGCGTTGAGGCTGCTTCGTGGTGTTTCTTGCTCTTCGTCATCATCCTCTTCGGATCACCGATTAAGCGGTTTCGTAGAGATGTAGAAAGCAAAAATGACGCTAAGGGAGAAGAAGGCTGCAGAGAGGGAAGCAGCCGAGCAGAGAAGAACCATCGAGGCAATTTTCAAACCTTTGCCCGAGGCGATTGACGCGCCTGAGGGGTCTGGACGACCCGAGGTGTCTGGTCTGCCTGAGGCGTCAAACAGGCCCGAGGTGACAGATGATCCCGAAGGGTCAAGGATCGGTTTAACTGTGACTTCGGTTCCTCCCGAAGCATCCGAGGACGTCCTGGCTGGGACCGGTGGAGCTCGTGCTCCCGAGGTGGAAAGTACCGAGGTCGTGGTTGGGCTGGCCGCTGGTGGACAGGCTAAGTCCAAGGGGAAACGTTCTCGGGGCGAGCGTTCTACCGACAAGAGGAAGAGGTCGAAGAGCGATCACAGTAGCTCTCGGCCGATTTACAAGGACAAGGTGGCTTCGGCCAACCTTGTTGCTTCGTGTTCATGGCCGCTGCTGACGGCCCCTGATAATTTGGCCGAGGCAGAACGATACGCCGAGACTTCTGCCAACTTTCTAAAGGTAAATGTTCTTTGAATTTTTTGTTCCGAAATACTTTGTTCTCAACGCGTTTTTGTTGTCTTATCCCCAGGCTTTCTCCTCGATGAACACACTGGTTCGTTCTTACGAGTCCACGAATCGCCATCACGAAGCTGCCAACGAGCAGTTTGAGATAGCCCGCGTGGAATCGGAGAGGAGAGTGGCCGAGGCGACTGCAGCGAGGGAAAAGGCCGAGGCCTTGGTCGCGGCTGAGCGAGAAGCGAGGCTGAAAGAGGCCGAGGAGAATGCTCGAATTCGGCAAAAAGCCGAAGCGGAGATTGAGCGCCTCAACCGCTTGTTTGCCGAGGAGAAGTCCCTTTGGGAGGCCGAGGTTGCCCGAGCCAGGAAGGCTGCAAAAAGGGAGGTTACCGAAGAGTTCGCCAAGCAGATCAAAACGATCGAGGCGAAGCTGGAGCAGTTCTACTAGGTCGCTGATCGATACATGTACTTCTCCCAGGCTAAGGCTAACACCGAGCTGATTGCCGAGCTTGAGGAGGGCAAGACGATCGAGGACGAGAAGAAAGAAGTGGAGGCATGGAAAGAAGAGTTTGGGGATGCCGAGGCGGAGTACTCTCAGCTCGCAGTCGAGCTGCTCGAAACTTTGAAGATTCCTCCGGTGTCGCCTGACTCCGTTCATGATAGCCTTGGGAATAGGTCGGTGGAAGGTGAAGTGATCGAAGTTGGAGTTATCTATCAAGCGGGTACGAACCTAGGCTCCGAGGCTGTACTTGTTCGAGACGAGGAGCAGGACAAGTGATCCCGAGGCGTCCTTTATGTTTAGGACTTTATTATTTTTTTTGTAAAACTTATGCCTGGATGGCTTTATCCATTTAATATGAATGCTCTTCCCAAGTGCCTGATTTGTTATTGTTTACCTTGAGATGTTTCCGAACCAGATCTGGTACCAGTGTTGAGTAACTGGGTTTTCGTAGATCTGACTTGTTTATTGGGAAGTTAGTCTTTTCCGAACCGTTTTGACTTCCGAGGTGAAAGTGCAATGGATCGTTCACCAGTGTTAAAAGATAACTGGGTTCCGGTCATGTGGACTAATCTTTATCGGTTGCGACCCGAGCTAATATAGTCGAAGCCAGTGCTTAGAAGCGAACTTGGGTACCAGTGTTGAAGTCAACTGGGTTTTCTGAAGACAATTTCTTTGTGGCCAGATATCTCCGACCGAATTGTCTCGAATACTTATATAGCGCGCTGTAACCGAGGCGGTGAAATGAGCTTTTTCTGTCCGAGGACGTGGCCATCGTCCGAACAAACTTTTAGCTTTATAGGTCGATAAGATGACCGTAAAAGTTTCCGAGGTGACTTTTAGGGTAGATGTCGAGGTGGATAAAAGTGATAACCCGAAGGGTAAAAACTAGAAAATTAGTTAAAAAAGTTCAGTGGGAGTATATGTATACGGACCCACTCCCCCCTTTTTTAATTAGGGGGGGTAGCTGAACTCGTCCGAGGACGAGCTGCCTACGTACCCTTTTCAGGGATCAAGCCACCCCGTAGTTCGAGTACATGCGTACCTTAGGTTTTTAGCGGTAATATTTCCTTAGATGCATTGCGTTCCAGGATCTAGGTACCGCTTTGCCGTTCATGTTGATGAGTTTGTAGACGCCGGGACGGATTACCTTTGCGATCGTGTAAGGTCCCTCCCAATTCGCGCCGAGCTTACCTGCGTTCTACTCGGCGGTATTCTGGAAAACTTTGCGCAGTACGAGATCTCCTTCGTGGAAACGGCGATGCTTAACGTGAGAATTGTAGTACCGAGCCGTTGCATTCTGATAGTTCTGCATACGGATCAAAGCCGAATCTCTTCTTTCGTCAATTAAGTCCAGCTCGTCCAGCATCATCTGAGTGTTGGAATTTTCCTGCTCGGGGAGAAAACGTCTTCTTAGTCCTGGGATCTCGGCTTTGGTGGGAATCACACACTCCGCGATGTAGACAAGGGCGAATGGCGTTTCTCCCGTGGCCCGTCGCGGCGTGGTTCTGTGCGACCATAGTACTCCTTCCAATTCGTCGGCCCAGCGGCCTTTCTTCGCGTCGAGGCGCTTTTTTATTCCGTCGAGAATCGTCTTGTTTGCCGCTTTGGCTTGACCGTTTCCCTGAGGGTACCGAGGCGTAGACTTGCTGAGGCGAATTCCCCATTTCTCGCAGAATCCTTCGAACCGAGCCGAAATAAACTGTGATCCGTTGTCTGTAACGATCTCGTAAGGTATCCCGTGGCGGCATATGATGTTTTTCCAGACGAAGCTCTCGACCTGCGCGTCTTTGATGCTGGCGTAGGAGTCCGCCTCGATCCATTTGGAGAAGTAGTCTGTCAGTACAAGGACGAGTTTCTTCTGCTTGGAGTTGTGTAGAGGTCCAATGATGTCCATGGACCATCGCATGAACGGATAAGGCGAAGTGATGGAAGAGAGGAGCTAGGCGGGTTGATGAATGGTTGGTGCGTGCCTCTGGCATTTGTCACACCGTTGAGAAAACTTCTCGTAGTCTTTGACCATTGTCGGCCAAAAATATCTGTGGCGTTTGATCTTTATAGCTAGGGCTTTCCCGCCAGAATGGTTTCCGCAAGATCCGCCGTGTACTTCTTCCATGACTCTCCGAGCTTCATTTCCTTCGACACAGATAAGGAGGGGACCGGAAAATCGCCATTTAAAGAGTTCTCCGTCGATCAGAGTATACCGAGCCGCTTTTGCCTTAAGCTTCCGAGCTGCCCATTTTTCAGTAGGAACTTCTCCATCGGCAATGTAGCTTCGGATGGCTCCGATCCATTTGGCGTCGCTTCCGTATTCGGCCTCAGTTGCATCCGTAGTTTGCTGGTTTAGCAGTTCGATGTCCATTTCTTCCGGTTCTTCTGTCTCCCGAGCTGTTAGAACTTGGTCATTGTTATTATCTTCAATGCTCGGCTTTTCAATGAACTCAACCGGTATGATTCTCTTCTGATTTGGGTCGGAGATTGAAGCTAGAGCTGCTAAGGCATCGGCCGATGTGTTCTCACCTCGTGGGATTCTGGTTAACTCGAACTATCCGAACTGTCTTGCGTGAGAGCAAGATACGCTTCCATTCGTTCGTCGCGAGCCGCGTATTCTCCATTAAATTGATTAGCCACGAGCTGGGAGTCGCAAAAGGCTCGTAGCTTGTTGATCTTAAGTCCCCGAGCCAGCTTAAGTCCTGCTATCAGCGCTTCATACTCAGCCACGTTGTTAGTCGCATCGAAATTTAGCCGAAAGGATTGTTCGAGGATTTCACCCTCTGGTGATGCTAGGCGGATTCCGACGCCAGAACCTTGTTTTGAGGATGAGCCGTCGACGTGGAGGATCCAAACAGCGTTGGGTGACTCTTCTCGGGCGTTCTCTGTTGGCAGCTCGATGATAAAATCGGCCAGAACTTGAGATTTCGCGCATGTTTTGTTCCTGTATTCGATGTCATACTCGCTGAGTTCTACTGCCCACTTGGCCAGGCGTCCCGATTGGCTCGGACTGTGCAGGATGGTTCGGAGTGATACGGGCGCCATGACGACAATTGAGTGAGACTGGAAATATGGCCGTAGCTTCCGAGCTGACATTACTACGGCGAGGGCGAGCTTTTCAGTTTGCGGGTAGCGTGTTTCCGCGTCGGTGAAAGTTTGCGAGACATAAAATATCGGCTTCTGCTCCCCTCTGCCTTCCCTGACTATGACTCCACTTATCGCCGTGTCAGAGACTGCGATGTACAGGAATAATGGCTCGCCTGGGACTGGTTTCGCCAACACCGGTGGATTAACCAAATACTTCTTCAGTTCCTGGAAAGCTTCTTCGCAGCGATCGGTCCATTCGAATTTCTTGTTCCCGCGCAGAGTATCGTAGAAAGCCAGGCATTTGTCAGTGGACCGCGAGATGAATCGGTTCAAGGCTGCGACTCTCCCGGTGAGACGTTGGACTTCGCGCTTGTTCTGTGGTGAGGGCATGTTCAGTAGAGCATCGATTTGCTTCGGGTTTGCCTCGATGCCTCGGTGAGTTACGAGATATCCCACGAATTCTCCCGACTTTACCGCGAAACGACATTTTGCCGGGTTGAGCTTCATGTTTTGCTTGTTGAGCTGGCGAAAACAGTCGCGTAGATGGGCTATGTGATCGCTTTCTTCAAGGGATTTGACTAACATGTCGTCGATATAAACTTCCATCGTCTTCCCGAGCTGCTCGGAGAACATCCTGTTGACGAGCCGTTGATACGTTGCGCCAGCATTCTTGAGTCCGAAGGGCATGACTTTGTAACAGTAGATACCTCGGTCTGTGATGAATACTGTCTTCTCGCGATCGTCGGGGTGCATGAGAATCTGATTGTATCCTGCGAAAGCATCCATGAATGATAGCAACTTATTTCCCGCGGTTGCTTCCACTAAGCGATCGATATGTGGGAGTGGAAAACTGTCTTAAGGGCAAGCTTTGTTCAGATCGGTGAAATCGACGCAGACTGTCCACTTGCCGTTCTTCTTTTTAACCACGACAGGATTTGCTAACCAGTCCGGATATCTTGCTTCGGAGATCGAGCCGATCTTCAGGAGCTTTTCTACTTCGGCGTTCACGGCATCTGCGCGATCCCGACCCAATTTTCTTCGCTTCTGCTTGATGGGCTTGAAAGATGGGTCAACATTCAGCTCGTGGCAGATTACGTCGATGCTTACCCCAGGTAGATCTTCAGCCGACCAGGCGAAGGTGTTGATGTTCTCTTTGAGGAATGAGATGAGCTCGGTCTTGATTTCCTCGGTTAAGTCGCTGCCAATTTCCACGCATCGTTCAGGCCGTTCGTCGTCGAGGCTAATTGAGATTACAGGATCCGAGGTAGGCTTCTTCTCCTCGCGCGCCTCCTCGATCTGTAATTGCTATAACTGTTTAGATATAGCCTTCTCTTCACTCCGGCCAAGTTTTGATTTCTTGTGATCGGTTTCAGCCTTCGCTTCAGTGACAGGGTTTCGGAGTTTGTGTGCTGCCATGAAACACATCCGAGAATTTTTCTGACTGCCCCAGATCGTTTTCACGCCATTGGGGGTCGGGAATTTGACACACAGATGATATGTTGATGCGATAGCTCGCATTAGATTTAACCACGGAGTTCCCATTATAACGTTGTAGATGGTAGGTTGATCGGTGACTGAGAAGTTGACTATCTTTGTTACCCCGCCGGCTCGGACTGGTAGTTGGATGGTTCCAAGCGTCATCAAAGTTTCCCCTGAAAATCCGAGGACAGGCCTCGGGGTCGGAATCACCTGTGACATGTCGATGTTCATTTGTCGGAGCGTTTCGCGAAAGATTACGTCGATGGTGCTGCCGGTGTCAATTAATACTCGGTAGATATCATGGTCTCCTATCGCTAATGTGACGACGATTGGATCGTTATGAGGCATGTCGAGCCCGTTTGTCTCGCTTTCTTCAAATGTGATCACGTCGTTAGGTCGATCGAAGCGTCTTGTCCAGTTGCTAGGCGTCTCGGCTCGGCATTGATAAGCTTTGATTGCCGCTACGGTGTCAGGACAGTATGGCGATCCACCCATTATGGTAAGAACCTTCTGCCGCGTACCATCTCGGTCTTCGTCTTCCGACGCCCGGGTTCTTTTCTGAGACTCCTGGTTCCTTGGTTCGGGGTCTCTTCCCGAGTTGGTCTGCTCGGGCTCTGGCTCTGGCTCGAGATCCTTAAGAGTGACGTTTGTCCCGAGCTCTCCAGCTAGGAATTTGGTTGCTAACTTGGCTCCGAGGCTTCGGCATCTCGAGGTATGGTGGCCGAAAATTTTGTGGTGTTCGCAATATTCTTGATCATTGCTCGGTGGCTGATCCCTTGTCCAGGTGAAGGACTCTCTTCCTCGCCCACGGCCTCGGCCTCGGGGCGTGTCAATCTGGTAGTTATGGTATCCTGAGAAATTGCGCCCTTTGTGGTGCGTATACGTACCGCTCTCACGCGTCTTCTTCTGGACCGGAGGTGTCGCTTGGGATTTCTCGGTTTTCTCGGCTCGGGGCGCCTGTTTCGTTGGCTCATGCCTCTTTGCTAGCAGCGCCATCTCTTCTTCGTGGGCGACGAAATCCGAGGCTCGATGCAGCGCGTCGCGAATTGTTGTCGGTTTAGACAGGTTCAACTCTTTCCTGAATTCTGACTTGTACCAGAGTGCTTTCTTCAAAGCCGAAAGAGCGGCTACATCTGTAATTCCTTCGACCTTGGCTAGCGTCGATTTGAAGGTTGTGAGGAAATCTCTCAACGGTTCGGTGGGCTGTGTAGATAGGGACCACAGATCCGCGTCGGAGGTTCCGGGGTCGATGAGGACGGAGTATTGTTTGAGGAATAGTGTCGACAGCTCGTCGAAACTGTCAATCGAGTTTCGTTCCAGTCTAGAAAACCACTCTAATGCGGGTCCTTTGAGGTGTTCCACGAACAGCAAGCATAGACCTGCATCCTTCTCCCCGGGCTTGAACCTGGCTCGGGCTACGAATATCACGAAAGATTTAATGTGACACTTTGGGTCGGCTGATCTGTTGTAGGAGTCGATTTTGAACTTCCCCAGATTGGACATCGTCGTTTCAGAAATTCTTTTGGTGAAGGGCGTATTCCGAGATTCTTCTAAAATTCGGTCGATGTTTGGTGCAGAGGATGAAACGCTATGTATCTGGGTTTTGACGAGCTTCATATCAGCTTCCGCCTTGGCTAGGGAGGCTCGGATCTTGCTGAGCTCGTCCTCCCTTTCGGATTCTTCGGCCCATATTATGTTCTCCTCAGTTTCTTCATCGTCAGTGAGATCTGTTCGCTCGGCGGAGTTAGCTCCGGCTCGGGTACGCTCATCTTGCAGATCATCTGGCTCGTCCGTCAAGTCCACTGCGTCTGGCTCGGTGGGATCATCTTGGTTCTCGCGTCTGGCAGGGTCGGCTCGGGTTGCGACTCTGGTGTTGTCGGTTGGCGTCGCGAACGTGAGTCTTGTTGGGTTGATGCCAGGCAAGTCCCTCCGAGCTCGTGGCGGCCGAGTCTGGAAATGCGTGGTTTTTTGTTGCCCACGTGTTGCGATTTCGTCGACTCGCTGCGCCAAGGTTTTGTTAGCTTTCTCTTGGTCGTCAACTTTCTTCTGGAATTTAACCATTAGATCTTTCAGTTCGGCTAGAGTCGCTATGATCGTCGGATCGGCTTGAGGATTCTGAGGGTTCGGAGGGTTAGGGTTCCCTCCTCCGGCTGGTGGTGTCTGACGACCGTCTTCGTTCATCGTCCTTTTCGGTAATCGAGTTCTGCGTCTTAGGGTAAGAGAATTCTAAAGTGTCCCCACAGACGGCGCCAAACTGTGGAAGTCGAAACTAACACAATCGAGATTTGTCTAGGGTTTTAATTTAGGGATACGATAAATGTGAATTCTCAAAGAACAACAGAAACAATTGTAACCAAAGATGGTGTTCTTGATCTTATTGATGAAAAGAGTAGTTTTGATCGTACAAGAGTTTGATCGTAAAAGAAAAAGATGTTTGTGCTGTGAGAGCTTTGCGTAGTGTAAATCCTAGAGCGATATTGCTTACCCCTCCGCTTGAGCCTTGAGTCTCTTTATATAGGGGTGATAAACCGCCTCTCCAGCGATATTCTCGGAAGATTTCCATTTATCTCGAAGTCGGCTTAGAATATCGCGGAATAAGGATAATTTCCTTATTCTTCGGAGTTTCTTGGAAGATTTCCTGATTTGAGTTGATCCTTTGGGGTTCTTCCTTATCATTTCCGGGTCTATCGAAAATGATCCTTCTTTTTCGGAAATGACGACTCGCTTGGAAATGGTACTTTGAAGACGAATATTTTACTAAGTCTTTGCCTCGGGTGACTTGTGCAATCGGCTCGGGGACAGGAGAGGCACGGCCCGGGCTCCCAAGGGAAATCGGCTCGGGTCCACGGAAGGAGCCAGCTCGGGCGTCCTAGCACGAACCGGCTCGGATTCCTAGAGTGAACCGGCTCGGGCGCTTGAAGAGAGCCGGCTCGGGTTCACAAGCTTGCTGACAGACCCCGAGCAGGCTATGGGCGTTCCCCGAGGCAACCGGTGCAGTGACCCGAGGTGAATGGCACTTTGCACCGAGGTGAATGGCTCGCTTCCTACGAAATAGTTGGTATGCTTCCCCGAGGTGTCTTCAGAAGTTCCCTGAGGCGTCCAAAGTCCGGCTCGGTGCTAAAGGATGAAATCCAACCCCAACAGAGATTTGGAGATAAATCAACATTGATTGATGTTCTTGCAGTCAATGACACGACAGTCAAGTTTCGGGTACGGAATGAGGCAATGCGGAGAAGATTGCTGAACCGTGGCATGTGGAATATCATGAATGTTCCAATGCTAATAACGAAATGGACACCGTTTTCTGAAGAGGCACAACCGGCAATGAAGTCTATCCCATTGTGGGTTACTTTAAAAAATGTTCCGCTAACCATGTACACGGACAAGGGGTTAGATTTTCTGGCTAGTGCGGTAGGACAACCAATTAGGCTACACCCAAAAACAGAAGCATGTGAAAGTTTTGAGGTTGCTCAAGTACTGGTTGAAGCAGACCTAACAAAAGATTTGCCTCATGAATACAACCTAACGGGAGAGGAGGAAGGAGAGTTGGATGTCACAGTCAAATACTCATACCCTTGGCTTCCTCCACGATGCAGAAGCTGTAAGAAATGGGGACATGTGACTAACGCTTGTCTTGCATCAGTGCGAGAAACAATACAGTCACATGAAATTTCAGTCTCAACACCAAAAGCGGTTTCAGCAAATGATACGAGCTCCGGAATAAACAAAGAGGGAGAGGGTCAGGAACAAAAACAACAGACAGAAGTTGTAGCTGCAGAGAATCAGACCAATGAGGGCTGGATAACTCCACAGAAATCCAGTCGTAGCCCGCCAAAAAAGCCAGAGGATCTGAAATATGGGGAAGTATACATATTGTCAAATTCCTATTCAGCTCTCAGCGGAAAATGTGAGGATGGAGATGATAATACTGAAAAAACAGCAATAAAGATGACGAGGAAGCAGACCCGTCGGTTGAAACTGAACATGCTGCAGAAAACAAGCATGATGAAGCTGAAGCTGAAGCTGAAAACACACCCAAAGTTATTGGAAAAACAGTGAAACAGAACAGTACCTCGATCAAAGAGACTCTGCCATTGCGACAGTCTCTTCCTCGAGAATCAAAAGGAGCACATAAGTTCATCACCAACCCATCTTCTCAACCCGCTCGGAATCTCTCTAGAGACCCGAGTAAGAAGAACCAAAAACATCATTAATGTCGAGTTTCTTCTGGAATGTTCGGGGTTTCAACAAAACATTTAAACATTCCGTTGTAAAGGATTGGGTATATAAAGACGGGTTACAGTTTGGTTGTTTACTTGAGACAAGGGTAAGAGAAAGAAAGGCAGAGGGTCTGGTTAATGCAGTGTTTCCAGACTGGTCGTTTCTATCAAATTACAGTTTCAACAGGTTGGGAAGAATATGGGTGGTCTGGAGTCCGAAAGTGAGGCTAACACCTTGCTTTACTAGCGGTCAAATGATCACTTGTTCTGTGCTTATGGAAGGTGCGACAGAAGAATTCTTTTGCTCCTTCATTTACGCCTCAAACCTTGTAGACGAAAGGAAAACATTATGGGAGGATTTGCGAAGTCATCAGGACTCTCCTCTGTTTCGAAACAAACCCTGGATGATTTATGGTGATTTTAATGAAATTCTAAAGGGAGATGAGCACTCTCTGTATGATGTCAATCCCACAATTCAAGTGGGAATGCGTGATTTTCAAGATCTGGTACGATATTGTTCTTTGAGTGATATGAACTCACAAGGGCCGTGTTTCACTTGGTGTAATAAAAGAGAAAGAGATGGTGAGCTGATCTGCAAAAAACTGGACAGAGTCTTGGTGAACAATAATTGGATTGCGGATTATCAACAATCCTACAGTGTGTTTGAAGCCGGTGGCTGTAAGGATCATTTACGGTGTCGAATAAAGATTCAACTCGATAAGCCTCGCATTCGTAAGCCTTTTAAGTTTACAAATGCGTTGACGTCTGATCCAGATTTCTTGCCCATGATGAAAGATTATTGGGATTCCACGGATACCCTTTTTCACTCCACATCTGCGCTATATCGACTCTCAAAAAAGCTAAAAGCTTTGAAAGGAAAGATCAGAATAATGAGTAAGAACAAGTTTGGCTTACTGACAAAGAAAACAAAGGAGGCATATGCCGAGCTTTGTAGCTGTCAGCAAGAAACACTTCAAAACCCAACAGTTTTGGCAATTCAGAAAGAATCACGAGCTTACCACCGCTGGCTTCATCTTTCAGAACTGGAGGAAAAGTTTCTAAAGCAGAAATCCAAATTACATTGGTTAAAAGTTGGAGATGGAAACAACAAAGTTTTTTTTAAAACTGCAAAGCTTAGGGAGGTGAGAAATGCAATAAAAGAGATAAAATGTGCAGACGGATCGATAGTGGATTCTCAGGAGGATATGAAACTAGAGGCTGCAAGGTTCTTTCAAGAGTTTCTTGCATATAAGCCGGACCATTATCAGGGAAAAACGAAGGAGGAGCTGCAGGATCTTCTGAAATTTCAGTGTACAGAGGAGGTTTGTTCAAAACTGACCAGTGAAGTAACTACATATGAGATAAGAAAAGTCTTATTCTCAATGCCGAGCAACAAAAGCCCGGGCCCTGATGGATATACGGTAGAATTCTTCAAAGAAACTTGGCCAATTGTTGAAAAAGATTTTGTAGTGGCTATACAATCTTTTTTCATCAAAGGGTTTATACCGAAAGGAATGAATGCCACCATTCTCGCATTGATACCAAAGAAGAAAGAGGTAAGAGAGATGAAAGATTATCGCCCCATATCCTGCTGCAACGTTATTTACAAAGTAATCTCTAAGATCATCGCAAATAGACTCAAAACCATCCTACCGCAATTCATCTCGCCAAATCAATCTGCATTTGTCAAGGACCGTCTTCTAATGGAAAATGTCTTGTTGGCATCAGAAATAATAAAGGATTATCACAAAGACACGGTATCAGCTCGAAGTGCCATAAAGATAGACATATCCAAAGCTTTCGACTCGGTACAGTGGCCTTTCCTTCTCAACGTCTTGTCAGCTCTAAACATTCCGCAGCAATTCATTCAATGGGTTGAACTTTGTGTTACAACAGCCTCCTTCTCGGTGCAAGTTAATGGAGAATTATCTGGTTTGTTTCGAAGTACACGAGGCCTAAGACAAGGATGTTCACTTTCTCCTTACCTTTTTGTCATATGTATGAATGTTCTATCAAAGATGCTCGACAAGGCTGCTTTGGAAAGGAAGATAGGGTTCCATCCACGATGCAAAAATCTCAAGTTAACACATTTGTGTTTTGCGGATGACCTGCTTGTGTTTACAGATGGGAAAAAAAGATCTATAGAAGGAATCCTCCAGTTATTCACGAAGTTTGCAGAGTTCGCTGGCCTGAAGATAAGCCTAGAAAAATCAACATTGTACATGGCAGGGATAGATGAAAGGGATAAGGAAATGATCCTTCAAAGCTTTCCTTTCGACTCCGGACAACTACCCGTTAGATATCTCGGACTCCCTTTGCTATCTAAGAGAATGACAACTTCAGACTATTCTCCACTCATTGAAAAAATAAGGGACCGGATTGGTTCCTGGACTGCTCGGCACCTCTCCTTTGCAGGGCGACTGCAGCTCATAAGTTCAGTCATTCAGAGCCTCACCAACTTTTGGATTTCTGCGTTTAGACTCCCAAGTGCTTGCATATCAGAAATTGACCGGCTTTGTTCAGCATTCTTGTGGTCCGGACCTGCTCTAAACCCAAAGAAAGCCAAAGTGGCATGGAGAGATGTATGTTTACCTAGAGAAGAAGGCGGTCTAGGTCTAAGATCAATACATGAAGCAAATAAAGTCAGCTGTTTAAAACTGATTTGGAGAATAACCTCCTCCGACTCTTTATGGGCACAATGGATAAAGCTATATCTAATACGGAAAGGTTCCTTCTGGTCACTTAAGGAAAAAACATCAATGGGGTCTTGGATGTGGAGAAAACTCCTCAAATACAAGGAGCTTGCTGCAAGTTTTACTAAAATAGAGGTGATGAATGGAAGAGAAACTTCTTTTTGGTATGATAATTGGTCACAAATGGGGAGGCTTATTGATTACACGGGTCAGAGAGGATGTATTGATATGGGGATAACAATTCAGTCCTCACTAGCAGAGGTGATTGCAACACATAAAAGAAGAAGGCACAGAGTTGAAAATCTCAACAAAATAGAGGCAGAGATTGATGCAATTAAAACAAAGGGGCTGACACACGAAAGAGATGTAGTGCTATGGAAAGGCAAAGGAGATCGATACAAGACCAAATTCAGTACTAATGAGACATGGGACGCAATTCGGGAAGCTAGGCCATGTATGGAATGGTGCGAGGGTATTTGGTTCCTCCATGCCACACCCAAACACTCTTTCATATCATGGCTTGCAATAAAGAATCGCTTAGCAACTGGAGACAGAATGCTAACTTGGCAAAATGGAGTAGACCCGTCTTGTGTTTTCTGCACTCAACAAATTGAAGACAGAGACCACCTCTTCTTTAAGTGTTGCTATGCTGAAGAAATCTGGTCTGGTTTGAGCCGTAAGATACTTGGACAGAAATTCACCACATCGTGGAGTGATGTTCTCAGGATCCTCACAGACAAGTCGTTGCGCAGAGTTGACCTATTCCTGGTACGGTACACTTTTCAGCTAGCCATATACTCAATATGGAGAGAAAGGAACAGTCGGAGGCATGGAGAAACACCAATACCACCACTACAGCTGCTTCAAACTCTTGACAAACAAGTTCGGAACAGGATCTCCTCGATTCGAAAACAAGGAGATAGGAGGTACGACGGATGCATGGAAGCTTGGTTCGCTTCGAGATAAACACTACAAGGGAATAGTTTGTAATTTTATTTGATCACTTATTAACCAAACGATGCACTTGATGTAAAAACGTTTTTTTCGAATAAATTTTACATTTTATTCAAAAAAAAAAAAAAAAAAAAAAAAAAAAGAGATTGCAAGGAATACTGAGGGAATTTATTTGACACAAAGAAAATATACGTTGGATATTATTTCTGAAACTGGTCTTATGGGTGCCAAGCCGGTCAATTTTCCTTTGGACCAAAATCATAAATTAGCGGTATCAAAGAATGAACTTCTTACGGATCCAGAACGGTATAGGAGGTTGGTTGGAAGGTTGATATATTTGGCTGTTACGCGTCCGGACCTTGCATATTGTGTCCATATCTTGTCACAATTTATGCAGGTTCCGCGCCAGGACCATTGGGATGCGGCTTTGAGAGTCGTTCGTTATTTAAAAGGTACTGCAGGCCAAGGCATCCTTCTTAGTTCTGATTGTGACTTACATGTTCGTGGATGGTGTGACTCAGATTGGGAAGGATGCCCTCTTACTCGGCGTTCTTTGACGGGTTGGTTTATTCAGTTGGGAGCTTCTCCGATTTCATGGTGTACAAAGAAGCATGATCGGGTCTCCATGTCTTCGGCTGAAGCGGAATATAGAGCCATGGGAGATACTACTAAGGAGTTGCTCTGGATAAAGGCATGCTTGCGAGATTTTGGAGTTATGCATTCGTCACCTATGTCTCTATTTTGTGACAATGAAGCTGCTCTTCATATTGCGGCTAATCCCGTTTTCCATGAACGGACTAAACATGTTGAATCCGATTGTCATTTTATACGAGACGAGATAGTGGCAGGAGTGATAGCTACTCAACATGTTCCTACTGAGGGTCAGCTTGCCGATATTTTTACCAAAGCATTGGGAGCTCGTGAATTTTTGGCATTTCAAGACAAGTTGGGCATTCTTAATCTTCATGCTCCAACTTGAGGGGGGGTATTGGTGTATATATTAGCTTGTCCTTAATCGTCTTTTACTTGTATCATTAGGTTAGCTAATTAGGTCATAATTCCCTTGTATAAATGGTGCCTCTTTGGCCTATGTGAATAATAACAGAGAATTCTATTCAATCACGTTTCTCTGACATGGATCCTAGAAAAACATGGTGAAAGCTCTTAGATATATATGGTTTTCAAAGTGGTAAGTAAATATTAGCCAAGCAGCAAGCGTTGAACTTGGCTGATATTTACTTACCACTTTGATGTAAAACCATATATATCTTAGAGCCTTCACTATGTTTTTCTAGTGGTTCTAGTAAATATCAGCCAAGCAGCAAGCGTTGAAACAAACCAGAGGTGGTGAGCTAGTGGTTCTAGTCTTGTGGAAGAGTGGCCCTGTTGGTATAGGCCAGGGATCGATTCTCCCCAGACGCATAATTGCTTAGTTTATCTCTTTAGCCACATGAGTATGGGCCCATTGTTTACGGCCCATTTGAAAACTTGGGAGGGACCCTACCCGTGGGATACCCTCTCCCCATGGATTAGTCCTAGACCCCTCCATAGGTATAGGAATTTACCCTTAAGTTAAAAAAAAAAAAAAAAGCAAGCGTTGAAACATCACAAATCAAAATGTTTCAACCTAAAGAAAATATTCCACGCAAATCCCAAGCGATTTGCAAACCTAAAGCCAAACTCATAACAAACAAAAAGATCATACCAAGAACCTCAACTCATATACATGGGTTTGAAAAAAGGGGCTAAGCTTCTTGAATAGTGGATACTTCAAGGACTGCCTGCCCCAGTCCCCCTGTAATATATCGTTTCAACTAGGATCTTCCTATACTTTCATCCTCTACCTATATATTCTCCCCTATACACACTATACTCTTCACAATTCCACCCAATTTTATACAATTCCATCCAATTCACCAAAATCAATTATGTTGCCTAAATGCGTTTTAAAATCATAAAATAGTATTTTAAAATTGATTTCTCTGCCAATTTGTGCCTCATCTTCGAAATTGGTTACTCTCACTCGCATTCTCTGATTCATTACCCCTATTGTGCTCTACATCATCGTCACTACAATTGTACAAAATAAAACATCATCGTCATACATTTCTTTCTCACTATCATTAACAAATTCAAACAATTTCGGACGAATTCAAACAAATCCAACTACGATAACAGGTTCTTTAAAAGAAATATCATAACTTTCGACCCAACCATGCTTCGGATTCTCTAGAGACGACGATCCAATCAACACCAGAGACAACGAAACAGAAGCAGAACAAGAAGAATAACAAAAAGAATTGGACAATCTAAAGAGATGAAGCAAAATCCGAAGTAGAAGTTGAAGAAAGAGTGTCGGTATCGATGGAGAAGAAGAAGAACTCCAAATCCTAACTAAAAATTTTTCCCCCTTTTGATTTTTAAGTCAAATCGAACCCTTTCTATCAAACAGAAGGTTCAATTCTGGTTATGAAACATGGATCAGATTACCGGTTTAATCGCAGATTATCAATTGTAAAACGCAATTTTATGATTTTAAAATGCATTTAGGCAGCATAATTGATTTTGGTGAATTGGGTGGAATTGTATAAAATTGGGTGGAATTGTGAAGAGTATAATGTGTATAGAGGGAAATAGGTAGAGGATGAAAATATCGAAGGAACTTAGTTGAAACGATATATTACAGGGGGACTGGGGCAGGCAACCCATACTTCAATGAGCTCCCACAAAATCTTGAACATTGAGTTTTCAAAAGAACATGCAGCACCATCCTAATATTTCAAATATATAATTTCATGGAAGATATTCTCAAAATCATTTTGAGATCAACCTCTAACTTTAGTGTATAAATGTAACCGGTATACACCACATCCTAGGTATTATCACGGTTTTAACTACGCTCATGTTTATCTACTTTTCAAAGTAACCTATCCTCAAAACACGAGTTCAAAACTTCAAAAAACATCTTAAATTTTTGAGCAATATAAATTCTTAAATTTACACACACACACATATATATTATCAAAAGTTATTTGAAGTATAAAATTTGATATAATACAAAAAGATTAGCACACAAAAAACTTTCATTAAAGATAGAACATATTAACATTTATTTTGAACACTTAAAGATTATTATATCATATGATCAATCCAAATATATCGAAGTAAACCAAGTAATACTTTTGAAAATTGGTTTCTTCTTTCCATATGATATATACTTCAAAACTTAAAATTTGATGTATTATACCGAATTAATTGTTTAATTAATTGGGGTTCTATCTTCTAACTAATATGCAATATAAGCCAAAATATTGTGGAGGATCAGTAGAGGTGAGTCAACATATTAATATATCAATTCCCTTCTCTTTGCTTCACCTTGTTATCATACAACATAATATTTCTTTGATTTTGACATTTTCCTATATAGCTGCACTCACAATCAATATTTATAGATCAAATATATATAATATATAATTATTTAGTTATTATATACAATATGAATTTTCAATTACAACATGATATTTAATAATATGAAGATGTTGGATGCTTCTGTTTGGAATGTCCTTGGTATTGGAATATATCCGATACGATTGGAGTATTATTGTCTTTAAATATGCTCATATGTATATTTGCATGTGCAATGTGGGATGTGTAATCTAGTTTAATGAATTAAATTTAGTATCTATAACATGGTACGTATGATTTACACATATATAGTCATAAACTATTCAATTAAAGAAAAACAAAAATTCCCCGAATAAATCTATAGGATATATTCAAGTGGATGTTTTATCTTCCTTTATATATATGTAGCCAGAAAAAAGTACGATTTTTATTTTTAAATACCGGACATGATATCATATATGGTACTACTTGAACAGAGACCCACCTAATCATAGTTATATTTTAGTCTTTACTTATACATATATTTTAATTATATAAACTTTATTAATCAGATATATGACCAATAGTTCCAAACAATAATTGCTTTTGTTTATAACAAATATGCAATAACAAGTTTGAGTATGGATATTAACAATACTTTAATCCCATAGGTAAGTTGTACAAATATTTTAGTTGTAAATTAGAACGGTAAGTTTTTACGGAATAGTTCAAAACTGTAAAAAAAAATGATACATAAAAGCTATATAAAAAGCTGAGAGTAACGTTTTTGGTAACATTTTTAGTAATGTTTTTATGATTTGTAACTGTTGAAACGGTAGAAAGTTACCAATCAAAGCCATATAACATGAACTATATATTATGTTATATATTTTTGGTTCCAAATTCAAAAATAATTTTACATATACTTTTAATTATAATAAATCTATGTACACGTATATAAACTATTAACAACTCAAATATAAAATATCTCATTAGTTTAGGCATAGATCCATACATTTACATATACAACTTTTCAAAGTAAAAAATCTATAATATAATTATTAAGTTTGAAGAAGACATGTAGCCTAATGATTTATTAAAACACCGTCATTGCGTATAAACATTTTTTTTTTTTTGATAAAAACAAACATTATTTTAAATATCGTAAAATCAGGATATCTGTATTTATATTTTTTTAAATGGATATCTGTTAACATGTCTCGGTGGACAGCTGAATTTGATTTATCTGAAAATTCAGACATGGAAAATTAGAGAGCTAGCTTTCGAAAGTTAAACACTTTATTTGGAACAACATTTTAGGTTATATGGTAGTAAATTATAGATTAAGATAGATCGTGAGAGCGAAAAAAAAAAAAAAAAAAGATAGATCGTGAGATGTATTACGATATCTTTTGTCCCGTTATGGGGCAGTGCGAGAGACGATTTATCTCCTATACCTTTGATCTTGAAAGTGTTCCCATGTCGGTTTATGAGAACATGAATTTCATATTATGGTGTCGACCGAAGCATGACGGATATCAGAACAAGAGGCTGAGACATTCCTTTAGATTTTTAATACAGCATAAATGCAAGTAGGTCTTTTTGAAGTTTAGCTAGTGAAGATTTTGTATACACTAAATGGTGGGTGATGTCTAGCTATGGTCAGATTGGTGTTTTTTTTTTTCCAAAGTTTCTACCATTTTTTAACCATTCAACCGCATTTCATCCTTTAGCCATTTCGTTTAATCCGCCTTCTTCATTCGAAACCATTAGTCAACAAAATAGCAAACTTACTTTCTTTTATTATATAAAACACAAACTCTAACCAAATCCAAACTTAAAAAGCTCACTAAAGATATATTATATATTGATTATGAAAACAACAAGCGAAGATAACAAAATTATCACCTAATTAAGTTATACAATAATAAGATATTATCAACCTCTTCCAAATGGATGATTTTGCTCAGGAAACTTCACTTCACCATCCAAAGAAACTCCGCCACGACCACTGCCGCGGCCACCACCACCACCGCGATTTACATTTCTCACCATTCCTCCAACTCCAAGAAAATCTAACGTTAACTTATCCGAGCCGCTCATATTTCCATTGTCTCCAAATTGAACGTCGAAGATACTGCCACCGGATCCTCCACCGCCATTAACGGCCGCTAATGAGTTCATTAGACCTTGAAGGTTTCCATTATTATCATTCTCCATAATTCGTCCTCCACCAAAGTGATTAGCGATAACACTTGATGAATTAGACGAAGAAGCTAAGCCTCTGAACAAAGCAGAAGGATCGTTGCTTGTGACTGAACCCATTTGTGTAGCTTTCTGAAGTAGTGCCGTAGCTGACACGTTAGAACCCGTGTTCAAGTTTTCTTCACGGTGATGAACCAGAACGTCGGTGCTATATAGAGAAGGAAAAGTCGTCTCCGAGTTCTTGGTGTTTTCTTGAAAGAATCCGAGGTTGAAGAAGCTGTTGTTGGTGTTGCTATTCTTGAGGTTGATGTTGTCCACTGGATCAAACTGTATCAGACCATGCTGGTTCATGAAACTCTGATCATTGTTGTTTGGCATTGTAGTCGACATTCCTTGGCTCGAAGCGCATTGGATTAGGAAGTTAGGGTTTGACGATTGCGGAAGAAAGTCTCTCCTATTTTCAGAAGTTGCAATGTTCAGATTGTAACCCGCGAGAGGGGAAAATCCAGAACTCGGATGGTCACTTAAATGGTGGTGTGAGAGAGCGCTGCCACCACCAAGTCTCCCGTAGATTCCCCCAGAGCCGACACCGCTACTAGCAGCTGCCATTGACGTAAAGCTCACGGTAGGGTTTCTTGCAGTCTCTTGTATCAATGCATCGCAGAAAGCCCTATGTGTGATGTAACTATCACGTCTACAAAGCAAAAAATAAAAATGTAAATAAGACAACGGTCGATAAATAAAGCTATTAATTCATATATATAAACTTTATATTATGTAATAATTCCGTGAGTCATAATCAATAAATGCTATAGTTATTGTGGCTACCATATATAGGAGAGA
The DNA here is from genome assembly GCF_000004255.2 of Arabidopsis lyrata subsp. lyrata. Taxonomy (NCBI): domain Eukaryota; kingdom Viridiplantae; phylum Streptophyta; class Magnoliopsida; order Brassicales; family Brassicaceae; genus Arabidopsis; species Arabidopsis lyrata. The sequence continues at coordinate 727,479 of NW_003302551.1, forward strand.
ATGTTAGAAGAATATAGAGGTCGAGTCAATTGCTAATTTAGTGAAAGACCTTCTTCATTTAATGCAAAACCCATGAATGTTAATATAAGTCAGTCACATTCTGCAACAACGTATATTACTCAAACCATGAAAATATAGAAAGAAACCCTAGAAGAGCATTAAAGTGTTCACCAGAACACTGTAATAAATATAAGTAACGCACTCTTACCAAATATGTATGTATATATTACATACATAGAGAGAGATAGAGATAAGAAGAGGGTCCACAAATGAAGAGGAGTTTCGTAAAAAGGGGAACCTGCAAAGTGAAGAAGAAGAAAACAAAAGTAGAAAATAGAAAAACAAAATCCAACTCATACATGTGACCAAATTTAGCATCTTTTAAATTTTCTTACTTTCTATTCACTGTCTTTCTCTATTCACTACTCATCAACAACCAAACAAATACATTGATAGATCCTATGTACATAATGACTATATACATTTTATAAGCGGTGTACTCGAGGTTCAAACTCCGTGGCCAAATATACAATTTTTCAATCACAGATGATTATATATATTTGGTATTTTCCATGTAAATTAGTAAATAAGCTAAGTTTTACATGCAGTGTTGAATGCAGCTTTTACTTAGAATAGATTTTCAATATAATACAAAATAACGGTGGTCCATTGTTATACTTTACCAAGATAAGAAGGTATATCTTGATACCACACACACTGACACATATATTATACGTTTCATCACTTAAACCAAATACGAACAAATTATTTAAATGAAATGGATAGAGATTAGTTACCTAGAGAAGATGGTACCACAGTCACATCGATACTCCTTAGTTCCACAAGTCTTAGAGTGAGCCTTCCAATCTGACTGAACAGCGTAACGCTTAGAACATTTCTCGCATTTCCACTTCTTTTCGCCATGTTTACGGTAATAATGCTTCTTGATTCCGGTGAGGTCTCCGAGAGCACGTGATGGGTCATGGTGAACGCACGTGGGCTCCGGACAAAGATATACTTTCCTCTTCACTTCTTTGGTTGACTTCTGTTTCAGCTTCCATGGGAGGTTGTGTCCTCTTCGGTGAAGCTGTAGATTTTGTTCTCTTTGAAACCCTTTGTTGCATACATCACATATGAATCTGTTTGTAGCCATTAGTGTCTTTGGAGATAATGCTACCACTTCCGCATCAGGATCTATTTCAATCAATAAAAGACTTTAACCAATTAAATTTAGTCACCAATCGGATCCGAAATGTCAATCTATGTAGACTATATCGAGAAAATGTTACACACAATTACAAACATGTACATAGACTGTCAATATAGATGATGAAATCTTGATACTATATTTACAAAAAAAAAGAGAACAAAAGATTAGGGTTCTTCTATTTGTTTTCTTGGATTTATCTTAAAGCTTATAGTGATTCTTATAGAAATTTATTAGTGATGAATCCCATAAATATATATAAAAGAGAGAGATTTATGTGTAAGAGGTACTTGCTTGGGTTTCCGGGTTGGTTTCTTCGTTTCTTGGGTGGTGGAGCTGAGGAGTTAGGTTGTTGAATCATTGACATAAAAGTATCTTTCCGGTTAAAGTCGTTATCTCCGGTGCCGGAGCTGGTGATGAAGAAAGGCTGAGCAGAGGATGATGATGAAGGAATAACGCTTGTGTTATATGATGATGACGACATCTTTAGATCTTCTTCTTTGCGTGGAAGAGAATAATCTACAAATAATTCATAAGAAAAAAAAGTTAGAAAAAAAAGATAGTGAAAGAAATCAACTAATCTTTTGATAAGAAAACGAAGGGAGGAATTATAAGAACAGGAAAAATCCATAGAGATTGACGACATGAAGAATTTTTATAAAAACAATTCACTAGAAGACATAAACAAAGAAAAACAAATTAAGAGTTTATACTTTTGTTTTTTGTTCCTAAACTTTTGAAAGAATTAAGAGGAAAGATTTCTGAGTTGTTTTTTTCTTGTACCTGAGATCAAGAGAAAGAAACCAAGAAGAAGAAGGAAGAAAAAATAGTCAAAATTAAAAGCTATAAATCGGAGCTAAAGAAAGAACCAAGAAGAAGATGATGATGATATAGAAGGTGATGAAGAAGAAGACACTATTCCTATATATTATGTATTATAATACAAATACAAACCTCAAAGCCCTATCTCTCTCTATCTGTATATCTCTTTCTCTCTCTCTACTGTTTTGTGTTCTTCTTCTTTTAAAAATAAGCCATATATGAAATGATCTTGAAAAGTATGTCTAAGGTCCCCTCTCTGTCTCTATCATTTTATTTTATTTCATTTATATAAAATAAAGCTACTTTTTTTCTTATAATTTAATTTGACAGAATTAAGAAGGATGGTTACGGTTTGGGTGTCACTGTTAAAACGGTGAAATGTGTCCACATGCGGGGGTGTGTTGTGGGTACCACATTTTTCTCATTCGTATCTTTCTGGTGAGCTTTAAGACAAAACCCTCGTTTTCTCTTCATTTAACTTGATTAGGTTTTGTTGTACTAACTTTTTATTGTTTTTATCTAACAAAATCGTTAATAATATAACATATTGTATATTAATACACATGATACACCAATCATATAGACACTTTTTTAAATTTGTTAGATTCTTTGTATGAAAATTAATATATTGCTTTTTTATTTTGGTTCAATATGTTCAATTGTTCAACCTTAATTAAGAAAAATCCAATGCAAAAGAATTGAACCAATTGGTTTGAACCAAACCTTAATCCTGAACGAGTAACCCTCAACCGATCTGAATAGATTTTATAACAATAAATCAGAAAATTTCAATCTTAATAAACGTGTATCCAGAATTTGTCCCGAATCATCATCATCTTCAATAATCGTTTTGCCAATAAAATGGAATGAACTTCTTCAATGCGCTTCATCATTCTATGAACTTTTAGATAGCCAGAGAATATTCACAATAGTATTTGAATGAATTTGCTGATACCCATGTAATAGTTGCTGCTTGCCATATACCAAGTAGATTTGTACCATTTTAATTCCAATATCACTTTAAGAGCTTTGATAAAATAAGATTGATATATATTACTAATCGACCGTATAGTTTGATTTTCTCTTTTTCACCTAGTCTTTTTATCTTATATAATTTAATTGTTACTTTAGTTTAATTAGAAAGTACCAAAACATATTAACTTGATACTCTCTTCATTTTAACAAAAAAACATATTAAGTATCAGGCAACTTCTCAACTTGATACTCTCTTCATTACCATCGACCCTTATAATAAGATCGTACCAACTAAGCTGAAATAGCTAAGCCTCTCTGATTGGGTTGTAATATGAAATAGCACACACTCACACACACAAAAGAGCCTATATAAGGAGATAGATACCAAACACAGCCCACGAACCAGTTGTTTTTTGGGCCAGCCCTCTAGAAAAGTAAGCCCACAAGAAACTTAGATGAACCGAAATTGTATGGGAAAATAAGAAAAACTCAACAACTCTGTTTCTGCCATTCCGAGAGTTGATAATAATTTTTATAACTGAATCTGATACACTTCAAAGTTAATGGATTAGCTAGTCAACATATGAAGAGCTAGGTCTCTTTTTCACTAGCTCCGTTTCATCAATAGAACGAAAGAGATAAACTTGGAAAATAAGGAACAGCTAAGCGTTTGTAACAAGAGTGATACAAATGATAATAACCTGTAGAATGAGGATTAAGATCGAAAGCGACGAGGTTATCTTCATCGCGAAGCACGAGGATAACCTTATTGGTGTCCCTACAAATGGCCAAAGGTGTGAGAGGAGGGTGCGGAATGTCATGAGTACCAAACAAAGTGGAGTAATTGGAAGTGGAAGGCAAGTGAACGGAGAAGATCTTTTCCCATGTGTTGTCTTTAACCCTCCACCAAATTTCTTGCTTATCTCCAATCCACTCAGAGATGCAGAGACGGCCATGGAGATTGCATAGAACAATGCTATCACCATAACAATCAGAGGTAATAAAAGGTGGGGTTTGAATGATTTGAAACATCTCTGTGTGAATATCAAAAACTATGAGTTTGGTATTTGATGTTGGATCTCCATCTTCATCTCCCGTGACCCAGTAGATTGATCCGTCTGCAAACACTGGCCCCTGATCGCTATACAGATTATGATTCAAGATATTATGACGATCAAGAGTATTAGTATTCACGAACCTATGTTTTTTCTTCTAAATCCAAAACCTCACACGTAGTAGTAAAAAAAGGATAAGTATTATATAGCCATACTAGTTTATATCTTCCCGTAACGCTATCTTTACTGTCAAATATTATGGAATAAAATATATTATTGAGTTGTATCAAATATGAAAATACAAGATACATATATATAATGTCAACATTAACATAATGCTAACACCCATATAATGTAAACTTTCCTAAACACATAAGTATATAGCTTGTACAAGAGGTAATATAGAGATCTAGAATATTCTTCGGTTTGGGCTTCACTCCATAATGGACTTTAACGATCCATATTACTTGGTCCGCAAGATACACATCTTGCGTATCTCCAATACTCCCTTCACGACAAAAGTGAGAGACGCAAAACGCAAAATATGCAATCACAAAGCGGAACACCTATGTCGTGGACATCATGTCGAGGAAGGACAAATCATGTCAAACACTCCTCGGGGTACAACAAACTTCAAAAGAGGGATGGAACTTCAGCTCGCCTTTAGTCTTGGTAAATTGGGAATAACAACATCCCGTGGGTGCAAATCTTGCAACTCCACAAATAATTGTCCTTATCACGGATAGTCCACAAATCGGATTAAAAAATTTTGACCTAAAAACAAGAGCATTCCAAACAACTCCCCCGTAATATGAGAAATCAAAACTCATATTAAAAAAATTAAATATTCTAATCAACAATAAATCTCCGTGAAACCCAAAAACCCATAAGCATCATCACTTTGTAGAATATCCTAATTAGAAAAACTCTTGCACTAATTCAATAAAGCCTTATTTAGAAAGAAACCTAACTATTGTAATAAACGTAGACATAAAAAAAATATCTCATACCCTAAAATCAAAACCATAACGTGGACACAACCTCACGTCATCATCATCTGGATCGTCACCATCACCATCGTCTTCGATGGCTTCACATCCCATGGGCATTATGATCACAAATTTTTTTTAATGCGGAAGCGTTTAATTTAGATTAACAACTCACAAGGATCGACTTCTCTGATACCATGTCAAATATTATGGAATAAAATATATTACCTCAATACTCCCCCGCACGACAAACGTGGTCCGCAAAACGCAAACTTTGCAATCACAAAGCGGAACACGTATGTCGTGGAGGATATGTCGGGACGGACAAATCATGTCAACAAACGCCTAAGGGTATAAGCTTCAATCTTGAAAATAGGGGTGGAATTTTTGCTCGTCTTTGGTCTTGGTAAAAGGGAATACATCCCGTGGGCGCAAATTATGCTGCTCCACAAACAATCATCCTTATCTTGGATGGTCCATAACTCGGACTAAACATGACCTAAAAACATGAGCGTTCCAATAAACTATACTAATGGTTAAACTATAACCAAACTCCCCCGTAATGGTAAAACTATTACCAAACTCTCTTACAACTAGAAGAGCCAATATATAAAATTTCTCTGAAAAAATCTTAACTCAAGAATATCCAGAAACAATAAAACTAGAAACCCATATAAGCCATAAACGACCCTTTAGAATCATTATTTTAAATAAAAGAAAAACCCCATTAATTATTGTACTAAAAACCAAAAACAGAACTCTAACTAAGAGTAAATTGTTCTCTTAATAAAAAACCTAACGTGGAACAAATCCACACCTCACGTCATCATCGTCTCCGTCTCCACCGTCTTCAACATCATCTTCTCCTCCAAGGGTCACCGTCTCCATGATCTTCTCTTGATCACAAGAGTTCTAATGCGGAAGCTTTAATTTCGATCCACTAGAATCGTCTGCTCTGATACCATGTCAAATATTATGGAATAAAATATATTATTGAGTTGTATCAAATATGAAAATACAAGATACATATATATAATGTCAACATTAACATAATGCTAACACCCATATAATGTAAATTTTCCTAAACACATAAGTATATAGCTTGTACAAGAGGTAATATAGAGATCTAGAATATTCTTCGGTTTGGGCTTCACTCCATAATGGACTTTAACGATCCATATTACTGGGTCCGCAAGATACACATTTTGCGTATCTCCAATATTTACCAAATCCAAACTGAGAAAATGACAGTCTTGGATATTTAACAGGATTTGGATCTTGAACTGAATCGGGATCGACCTGTTTGTTCATACAAATCTGTTGAATTCTCGATAGTGGGAGTTCTATGTACGTTTTTGTAGCCGGATTTACCACTTTTACTGCTATGTCAACGGCATATAAGCAGACAAGGCCATCGCAGCTCTCTGAAATATAGAGATTCCATTCAGTTATTTCGAATTTCAAAGCCTTTTCATCTATCACAGAAGCTGACGTCGGCTCCAAGGCAACTGTTTCTAAAGAGAAATTGGTTTCCTATGCCACTTTAGCTACAAAATAATTAGAGACAAGAAGAAGTTTGCACTCTTTGCTTTGCTCAAGAGCCATGTATCTTTCTACGAAATCCTTCGACATGATAAAAGATCTCCAGTGTTTTGACACAGCTAGAAATCTCATGAGCGTTTTCACTGGAAGCATCACCATGATTTCTTCGACGATATCGTTAGGTATATGAATCTTCTCAAACTCGCTTCTTCTTCGTTTGATTTCTTTTCTTGCGGACGAAGCAACTTGTTTGTTTGTAAGTAGTTTCTGAGTCTTCTCCATTGATGTCATGTTTACTTCTTCTTACTCTCGTGAATTGAATGTCCGCCGAATTCATAAACTATGTCTAGCAAGGAATTAGGTCAACGAACTAACATAACCTAATACACTTTGTTTTGTTTAAGTTACGCATCTATTGGGCCTAAACGAGCCAATACAAAATAGTTCTACAAAACCAATGATCTAACATATATAACCCATTAAATTTTTTGTATATCAAACATATTTGTTTTCTTTTTCTTGATCAAGGAATCAAATTAAACAAAAAAAAAATAATAATAACTTGGCAAGAAAGATTTCAAAAAAAAAAACTCACTGGTTGTCACAAGCCCTCTTGAAAAACTTAGCAAGTCAAGCAAATTACTCGAACAATGGTGTTCACCGGTTGTTGAACTTGCCTATGTCCTTCGCTCGTTGCGCTCGTGCCAGAGGTTATAGACCGTTGACTGAAACGCCATATAAATAAGGATGAAAGTTAATTTCTCATAGGGTTTATCCATTAGCCGATGTATTGTGATATGATGGTCCAGTCCGGTTCCGGCACCACACCAAGAATATCTTCTACTACCTCTGTCCATACCGTAAACGTGTAGGGACAAGCAAAGAACAATTGATCCCTCGTTTCATCTGTCTCTCCCAAAAAAACAAACAAGTTTGGACACAACGCCAATCAAATAATCTTACTCCATCTCACTCTTACTACATCATCACCGTCCAGAGCTTGCAAACAGTGATAATGTGGTTCTAATCAATTGCACATTTCAATTTACAAATCATAACATATTAAGTATTAGGTGTAAGTTTTTTTTTAATACTATCGACAAGACCCAAGCCTTAACCCATTATTTTCTACTATGAGCAATAACAAGATTTGATGGAGTGAATTCTGGTGAGGAAAGTTACAGAATTGGACCTTTAGCATTTGACTAAAGACACTTCTCCAGTTTTTTTTTTTTTTTCTTTGAGTGTAAAATTGTTTTAAATTTAAAACTTAATTAAATTCGATATTTGTGTATGAAAGAGTTCTGTGAGGAATCTCTTAGTATTATTTTTGTTTTCTTGGTTAAACGTAAATTGTAATGCAAAAAGGAACGAAAGAGAGTGTGATACAACAAGCAGCCCAACGGTTAACACCAATATGTTTTTAGAACAGCCCACTCGAAAATTAAACTAACATGAAACCTAAATGAATCAAGATTGTAAGGAATAACTAAAATTTAAAACCGTCACCAAGATCAAAGAGACACAATATATATCAACTGTGTATGCATGTGTCTACCATTCGGAGAGTTAGATATTCTGGAAACTACGAATGAAACTCACACACACTTATTGCCAATTTTGATAATTGATACACATCAAAGTTATTGGATCAGTCAACATATATGACAAGCTAGGTCTCTTTTTCAATAGAATGAAAGAGTGATAAACTTGGAAAATAAGGAACAGCTAAGCCTTTGTAACAAGAGATATACAAATGATAACCTGTAGAGTGAGGATAGCCTTATTGGTGTCCCTACAAATGGCCAAAGGTGTGAGAGGGTGCGGGAAGTCAATACCAAACAAAGTACAAGTGGAAGGCAAATGAACGGAGAAGATCCTTTCCCATGTATTATCTTTAACCCTCCACCAAAACTCTTGCGTATCTAAGTAATTATCAACCAGCACTTGAGATATACAGAGATGGCCATGGAGATTGCATAAAACAATGAGATTACCATAAAGATAAGAGGTAATAAAAGGTGGGGTTTCAACGACTTGAAACATCTCTGTGTGAATATCAAAAACTATGAGTTTGGTATCTAAATTTGGCTCTCCATCTTCATCTCCAGTGAGCCAGTATAGATTGATCCGTCTGCAAACACTGGCCCCTGATCGTTGAACAAATTATGATTCATGATATGACGATCAAGAGTATCAGTATTCACGAACCTCCATGTTTTTTCTTCTAAATCCAAAACCTCACACGTAGTAGTAGAAAAAAGAAAGGTATTATATAGCCATACTAGTTTATATCTCCCCGTAACGCTATCTTTCCCAAATCCAAACTGAGAAAATGACAGTCCATGAACTGAATTCGGACGGCACCTGTACTTTGTGCATACAAATCTGTTGAATTCTCGATAGTGGGAGTTCTATGTACATTTTTGTGGCCGGATTTACCACTTTTACTGCTATGTTAATGGCGTATAAGCAGACAAGGCCATCGCAGCTCTCTGAAATATAGAGTTTCCATTCAGTTTTTCGAATTTCAAAGCCTTTTCATCTACCACAGAAGCTGACGTCGGCTCCAAGGCAACTGTTATTAAAGAGAAATTGGTTTTCTGTGCCACATTATCTTTAAAATAATTAGAGACAAGAAGAAGTTTGCACTCTTTGCTTTGCTCAAGAGCCTTGTATCTTTCTCCGAATTCCTTAGACGTGATCAGAGATCTCCAGTGTTTTGACACAGCTCGAAATCTCATGAGCGATTTCACTGGAAGCATCACCATGATTTCTTCGACGATATCGTTAGGTATATGAATCTTCTCAAACTCGCTTCCTCTTCGTTTGATTTCTTTTCTTGCGGACGAAGCAACTTGCTTGTTTGTAAGTAGTTTCTGAGTCTTCTCCATTGATGTCATGTTTTCTTCTTCTTACTCTCGTGATTTAGAGTGTGCGCAGAATTTATAAACTGTGTTTTGCCTTCTTCTACCAAAACTCGATTTCCTTATTTCAGCAATTAGGTTAAACTAACCGACATAATGTGGTGGGCTTTAAGACAAAACCAAAACTCCACAAATCAGTGTTTAGGAATTAGGACCTTTAGAGCATGATTAACAATGGTATCTTAAAAATGGTTCTTAGAAGTATTAAAGTAATAATATGACATGTGGTTGGTTCTTAAGGTTAGTTTTGGGTCTTAACTAAGCCACTTTTCTTAGTTTTGGGTCTTAGCTAAGTTACATTTCTTACTTAAGAACTCTTTAAGATACCCTTGTTAGGTTTTACTTTTTAAATCATCAGTTGGGCCTAAGCGAGCCCAAAGGCTAGAACTAAATAATTCTACAACTGATTTTTTTTTACGGCAAAAATTCTACAATTAATTAAAAAACATATTGATGGGTTTTTTCAATGGTAATAATAACTGACTATGATTACAATATATAAATGTTATTTTTTTTAATTTTCTCAACCACAGTTATCAAGTATTGTAAAAATTCTGTCTTTTTTTTTTCCTGCAATCAATATCATATCTTATTATATAATTTTGAAAACCGTACTTTATATAATAAAATGTGTGATAGTCTCTAACTCATCATAACTGTGTTAGTCCGTTACTCATTCGATTTTGGCATTATTTGATAAAAACAATTACAACTTTTTTTTTTCTAGGAGACTCAAGATCTTTTATGTACATAAAATTTGGTTTACCAAATGTTTGTCAAAATTCATGAGATAAAAAATTAAAGCTTTTTCTTTTTACTTTAAATTCCTTTTTCACTAAAAAACAATTTAAATTCCCTCTATGCAACTACATAGAAGTAGTATTTTGATCATTAATTAGTCATCATCATCTTTATTCTTGTTATTCTCTCATTTTTTTTCAATCTTTTTCTTGAAAATTGAAAATCAACTCATACTTAATCCATGGGATGGACGCATATCGAAGATTCTCTTCTTTTGGAAGACGTCAGGAAATACGGAACACTCAAGTGGAAACAAGTAGCTGTGTCGATGTTATCGCACCAACATTCTCATGTTGCGTGCAAAGCAAGAATACTCGAATTGATCGAATCAAATGTAGCTTTCTCTTTCATTCGCAGTTTCCGATCAAAAAGATGATCGTGAATTATGTATAATAGTATTTGTTTAGGTATTCTTTTAATTTGTATGGTGATGATGTCGATATAGTATACTTTTTCGATGTATTTTGTAGACTTTTTTAGGTTATGTATATTATCTGCACACTATTTTAGGTTATGATTGATGAAGTCATAGATTTCAAGATGACCATGACTTAACTTTAATAATTATTTTATGCCTTTTATCTGAACCAACATTATGGTTACGAATCCCATGGAAGCTTCCCCGCAATCAAAAATTGTTAGCCAAAACAAAAAGAGAAAGGTTTTTAATTACTCTTAAATAAATTTTTATGTTTTTTTTATCATTGAAATCATTTTTTTTAATAACTATACAGCCTGCGGCAAAGAGCAAAATAATACCTCTTGGATTCGTCCGGAAAGCAAAGAAAAAACCAAGATATGAGATGTCTGAATTCGTTAATAACTTTAAAATTCCCTATATAACACTAAAAAAAAATTGAGTTAGTAGGAAGAACTTTGAGACAAAAATATTTGTTTATTACGATTTTGTTATCATTTGTATTTGTCACAAATTCGTAGTTGGTTTGTCACAATGTTGTGACAAAATAAACCATGACCGAATATTGTCACAATTAGTGACAAAATTATAACCACAATTGTAAACGTAGCAATTGTGACAATATTATGACATATAGTCACAAATTTGGTACAGTTTTTTTTTTTTACTATTCTACGAGTGACAGTTTGTGACATTGTAGTGACTATTTGTTAGTAACTATATAATTGGTCTTCATCATTGACAATTTTTTTGTCTTAAATCTATATATATAATAGGAGAGTCTTCTCTCCATCTAAGCTATCCACATCATCATCCACCTAAGCATGCATTTAATTACAAATTAAAAATATAATTTATTTAAAATGTTCATGCAATACATATTTATTTTTAGTTATTGTTACAAATAAATTAATATTATAAATAAAAAACAAAGAAATATAAATTTATACATAATAATATAATTTAGTCTTCTCTCCATCTAGGCTATCAACTCATCATTCACCTAAGCATGCATTTAATCAAAAATTAAAAATATAATTTATTTTAAATGCTCATTCAATACATATTTATTTTTAGTTATTGTTATTTATGATTAAAAATATTTAAGTTAAATACAAATGAATTAATATTATAAGCAAAACACAAAGAAATATAAACTTATACATAATAATAGAAATTGAATTTTAGCGAGAAAATGTTTAAGATTAATCATATTTAAAATTTTATAAACATTTCTGTTTTAGAATTGAGATATTAAAAATCAATATGATGGATATTTCAGTTTTAAAATTGATATATTCAAAATCAATATGATGGATATTGCAAAAATTATATGAAAGTTGAAAGATCATACATTTATTAACTTTCAAAAAACAAATATAGTAATGAATCATGAAATACTTAAAAATCAATATGTTGGGTAATTCTAAAATTCTATAAAATTATATATATATATATTTGTCAACATTTGGGCCACAACTGGCCGGCCCATTAGCCTAATTTCTACAATTAAATTGTAGAGTCGGGACTCGATCCCTGGTGTGATATATATATATATATATATATATATATAGCTAAATAGTATCGTGTATAATAATTTAAAACAAAACTAAAATATAATTATGTATACTTTTAATATTTTAGCTTTTTATAAATATAATATAAAATTTTATATATAAGTAAATGTATAAATGCATTTGATAGTAATACAAATATTATGCACTTATTAAAAATATAAAATTTATTTTAAAAATATCAAAAAGAAGTAGAAAAAGCACAATTGCAACATTGAATTTAATAAGATAGAAACAAAAAAAAGTGAAAAGAAAAATAATAGTGACAAAATTAGTCTGAGAAAGCTAAATTCCTAAAGAAAAAGCAAATATATAAAATGAGATATATATATATATATATATAAGTATATTTTTTTTTCTTTTTTTCTTCTAAATACAATAGATATAAATTAGAAAAAATAAACCACATTTAAAATATCACATTTGAGTTTCTAGAATTATATAAAAAAATGTTATTCATAAGAATTCATGCACTAAAAGATAATATATATAATGAACGGTCATAAGATACTAAGTCAAATACAAAAAAAAATCGTTTAATATATGTAGCATATTATAAATAGACGTGTACATCTATACAATTATCACTTATAACATTTATATTATATTTATATAACCGCTTTTTACCAATAGAATTACATATATATTTTAAATAGTATTCGAATAAATTTTTTTTAAAATAATGTAATTTACAAAACTATAAAAAATTGAATATATATTATTAAACTCACGCGTTGCGTGGGTCTATTTCTAGTTATAGAATGGTATAACTTTTTTTTGTTAATGTGTCTATTAAATAAATGTTTTGTTTCCATGAATAGTTTAGGCCCATTAAATAAATGGGCCTGAACAATGAACAAGTTCGGCCCATTAAAATATTCCGTCCGCGCGCATAGCTTTTGGAGGATGCCGCTCTTTTGTAAGAAGCAACACGTTGTTGAGTCTCTAACCTTTCTTTGAAATCTTTGACCTTTCCCTTCCTTCTCCTCCGCGAAATTCGAACAAATGTCTTAATTTTTAATTTCTTCTTCGTCTTCTTCAATTCGATGCAATAACAATAGTCACACTTCAATATCATCAATCTAGGGTTTTCAATTTCTTCATGTGATTTTTTTTTCTTCTTCTCAATTTCAATTTTCAATCTGGGATTCGGAGAAGATGAAACGCGATTTCGACGAAATCTCCGAGGAAGAGTGGTCTCAACACTCTTTTAACCCTTCGCGAGTTCTTAAACGGCCACGGACTCCGAAGAAGACTCGGCCGGTGAATCCATCGCCTCCGATTGAGTCTTTTGCGTTTAGGAGACCTTCGACGGCGATGACGATTGAGAGTAATAATAGTAGCGATGGTGATTGTGTTGAGATTGAGGATTTAGGAGATTCGGATTCGGATGTGAAGATTGTGAATGGTGAGGATTTGTTGTTGGAGGATGAGGAAGAAGTTGAGGAGACGAAAGTTGTGATGCGAGCTGCGAGAGTTGGTAGGAGATTTGTGATTGAAGATGAAGAAGCGAGTGATGATGATGATGAGGCTGAGAGTAGTGCTAGTGAGGACGAATTTGGAAGAGGAGGAGGAGGTGGTGGAGGAAGGAGAGGAGAAGACGAAGATGTTGTTGGGAAGGCATTGCAAAAGTGTGCTAAAATCTCAGCCGATCTTCGAAAGGAGCTTTATGGTACATCTTCTGGGGTTACTACTTGTGACAGATACTCTGAAGTTGAAACTTCTACTGTGAGGATTGTTACACAGGTACTGAATTTGGTGAATTAGACAACTTCTGTTAACTGGGTTTTGAAGGTTTCTGCTGTGTGATTTAGCTAGAAAGTAGTTGCTTTGAAACAATCTAGAGTGTCTTCCTTAGACATTGTGAAGTGGGTTTTGATTTTATAACATATTTTGTGGTAATCTTTGATTGTCACACAGGTACTGGCTCTTCTATATTCTGCGGAGTATTTACTTGAATTTGGTGAATTGGAACTTATAATATCTGGGGTTTGAAGGTTTCTGCTGTTATACTCATGAATACAACTTTACTGGACTTTAAGTTGCAAGATTTAGCGTAAAAGTATTTGCTTTAATTTCATATAGAGTGTGTTCCGTAGCTAACTGTGAAGTGCGTTTTGATTAGATAACATAAATTGTGGTAATCTTTGATTGGTTTGGTTAGGGTTTATTGTTTTGTTAACTAAAACTTATTTACTTTTGGGGTTGATTTTGTGATGATTGCAGAATGATATTGATGATGCTTGTAAAGCAGAGGATTCTGATTTTCAGCCTATACTCAAGCCTTACCAGTTAGTTGGTGTTAACTTTCTTCTTCTGTTGTATAAGAAAGGAATTGAAGGAGGTATGTATTTTACTAGTTTCGATCTGTAAAATTTTTTAGCGTGAATGTTACTTTGTAACTGACGTTTCTATTGTTTGTAGCCATTCTAGCTGATGAGATGGGTCTTGGAAAGACCATTCAGGTGCAGTTTGCTCTGTTATTACTGGATAAGTTGTCTTTGTTTCTTTTATTTTATCAAGACTAATTTTGCTCCTATTTACCTTAGGCAATAACATATTTAACCCTCCTAAATCGCTTAAACAATGACCCTGGTCCTCATTTGGTTGTATGCCCTGCCTCTGTCTTGGAAAACTGGGAGAGAGAGCTCAGAAAATGGTGTCCATCGTTTACTGTACTTCAATACCACGGGGCTGCAAGAGCAGCCTACTCAAGAGAATTGAATTCTTTGTCCAAAGCTGGGAAGCCACCGCCATTCAATGTGCTTCTTGTGTGTTACTCTCTGTTTGAACGGCATAGGTGCAACTTTGAAGTACTCTTGATACTTTATTTGCTTTTTGGCTTTTCTCGTCACTCATAGATGTTGGAATTTTACAGTGAACAACAGAAAGATGACCGAAAAGTACTAAAACGATGGCGTTGGAGCTGTGTTTTGATGGATGAAGCCCATGCTTTAAAAGATAAGAACAGTTACAGGTGGAAAAATTTGATGTCTGTGGCCAGAAACGCAAACCAGCGTCTTATGCTTACAGGAACGCCTCTACAAAATGATTTACATGTACAGTTGGTTTCTATTCATCTGTTCAAGATCTAGTTACCTAAGATTGGAGATATATCTTCATGTGGTCATACAATGCTTATTCCTTGCATGTGTTAATCTATGCAGGAATTATGGTCGCTGTTGGAGTTCATGTTGCCTGATATATTTACTACAGAGAATGTTGACTTGAAGAAGTTGTTGAATGCAGAAGATACTGAGTTGATTACTCGAATGAAATCTATTTTAGGTCCTTTCATCTTGAGGCGTTTAAAATCTGATGTCATGCAGCAACTTGTTCCGAAGATACAGCGGGTATGGATATATCTATGCTCGATTAAGTATACGATATTAATCTTCTAGCTGCAAATCTCATTAATTTCTCATCAATCCAATACAGGTTGAATATGTATTAATGGAGAAAAAGCAGGAAGATGCATATAAAGAAGCCATAGAGGAGTATCGTGCTGCTTCTCAAGCACGGCTTGTGAAGCTTTCATCAAAATCCTTGAATTCTTTAGCCAAGGCACTTCCAAAGCGTCAAATTTCAAACTATTTTACTCAATTTCGGAAGGTAATTCTCAGCTACTATGTACAAATCCCCTTTGTGCCAAATGAGTGTATTTTTCATGTGTCACTAAACTTTGGTTGTACAGATCGCAAATCATCCATTGTTAATTAGGCGGATATACAGCGATGAGGATGTCATTCGCATCGCCAGGAAATTGCACCCAATTGGTGCATTTGGATTTGAATGTTCCTTGGAGAGAGTGATAGAGGAAGTTAAGGGTTACAACGATTTCCGTATCCACCAGGTAAATGTCTCTCTTTCCAAAAGCAATTTAAAATCCATAAACAAACATGTTATGCAAATGAACAAGCTAACTTGTTTCTTTCTATAGCTTTTGTTCCAATTTGGAGTTAATGATACCAAAGGAACTCTCTCTGACAAACATGTCATGCTCTCAGCAAAATGTCGGGTACGTGATATTCTTCTTCCTCTTTGTAAAACCGAATAAGTATAACTAACATTGTGATCGATCTAACTGTCCTTTTATGTATCAGACATTAGCTGAGCTTCTCCCTTCAATGAAGAAATCCGGCCATCGTGTTCTAATATTTAGTCAATGGACATCGATGCTCGATATCTTAGAATGGACACTCGATGTAATCGGCGTTACATACCGAAGACTTGACGGCAGGTAAAAGAAAGAATAGTTAAATGTTACCTTTTTGACGATTCTGCGAAAAGGAAGAAGCTAAAGTCATTTTCCTTTTGTTTCCGACAGTACTCAAGTCACAGATAGACAAACCATAGTCGACACATTCAACAACGATAAGTCGATATTCGCATGTCTCTTGTCAACTCGAGCAGGTGGACAAGGTCTGAATTTAACCGGAGCAGATACGGTCATTATTCACGATATGGATTTTAATCCACAGATTGATCGTCAAGCTGAAGATCGTTGCCATCGTATTGGTCAAACAAAACCAGTCACTATCTTCAGGTTTGAGCTTTAAATCTTTGAATCAGTTTAGATAACTTTCTGAACAAAATTTGGTTTGGATTGGTTTATGTGTGTACTGGTCTATTTCCACATTTATCTGTGTATTAACTCTGGAAATGTTGGTACAGACTGGTGACGAAATCGACGGTTGATGAGAACATCTACGAGATAGCAAAGCGGAAACTTGTTCTTGATGCGGCGGTTCTAGAGTCTGGAGTTCACGTAGATGACAACGGAGACACACCTGAGAAAACCATGGGAGAGATTCTCGCTTCTCTTCTCATGGGATAACATTATTGTTACCTTTTTTTGTTTTGAGGTAAAATTAGTCAAGAAACGAAGTTAAATGTGTTATTCGAAACATGTGTAACACTAGCTATTAGACTTAAATTTAATAGTTATATTTTCTTCTACCGTTCTACGCATGTAAATTTAGGTATGACCAAAAGCTAACCGTAACCGTATTTCGGACCGTAACCGGACCGTTTTTCAACCGTAACAGGACCGTAACCGTATAAAACGGTTAAAAACGTAACTGTTTCAAAACAGATTAGTTACGGTTAAAAAATATACTAACCGTAACCGTCAATTAACCGTAAACGTGTCAAAACCGTTAGTTAACCATACGGTTAACCGCACTATTAACCGCATAATTAAAACTTTAAAAATATGATTGTAGCTGCGGATGATGCAAAAACAAATTTCGAATGTTCAGATAAAGATTTTCAAAAAAAGTAAATGATACCGCACATTAAAAAATCTACGTTAGGAAAAATGGTTTTTTCTCAAACAAATATGTTCTAATGCTATATTGCTAAAAATGAAGAAAATTTGGTTTATAACATATTTTTTTATTCTATTCAAAGTAGTATAAAAAGTTAGGCAACTCGTAAGATTTTACTTCCGATATTAACCGTATCGTAATCATCAAATAACCGTACCCGTATTTAACCGTAACCGTTGTAACCGTAACCGTATTTAACCGTAACCGTTTTAACCGTATATATAATGGTTAAGGTTACGGTTAAAGAAAATTTATAACCGTAACCGGCAGTTAATCGACCGTAACCGTAATAACCGTAACCGTGGTCATGCCTATGTAAATTATAACCCAAAATTTCCTTCTTCAGACCTAAAAAGTCCCAATTGTTCCAAACACTAAAATGAAGAAAATTTGGTTTATAACATATTTTTTTATTCTATTCAAAGTAGTATAAAAAGTTAGGCAACTCGTAAGATTTTACCTCCGATATTAACCGTATCGTAATCATCAAATAACCGTACCCGTATTTAACCGTAACCGTTGTAACCGTAACCGTATTTAACCGTAACCGTTTTAACCGTATATATAATGGTTAAGGTTACGGTTAAAGAAAATTTATAACCGTAACCGGCGGTTAATCGACCGTAACCGTAATAACCGTAACCGTGGTCATGCCTATGTAAATTATAACCCAAAATTTCCTTCTTCAGACCTAAAAAGTCCCAATTGTTCCAAACACTAAAATGTGAATCTGATTGTTGCATGGCGCAGTGATCAAATGAAGTGAACCATCAGGATAGGTTGGTTGGTCTTTGATCATTAAAGATTGTATAAAGGAGTGACCTTGCTTTAAGTGTTGGTGTCAAAATTGAACACCTCTCGCAATGATTAAAGCTCTCAAGTATCTTAATTCGTCAGAGTTGTATAAAACACAAATCTCACTAGATTGTTTTCCCATTGTCTTTGCTGAAACCTAACAAGGAACTAGTTCTATTGTGATTGGTCCATTTAAACTGAAAACTAAGGCCAACCGTAAACTTGTTGAATTATGTAAAGTGAGAAAATGAAAATCGTGTATAACTTATAAAGTCACATGATAAAGAGAAAGCAACCAGCTTTTTTGTCTGCCATAACAATTATTTAAAATATACATTCTTCTTCCTTTTTTATACTTAAAAAATGCGTTACTATTGTAGCCACAATTATAGTACTATTTAATTTAGAGTAACCAATCCCAAATATTACTTAGATAAGTAATAATTAGAAAAGTATTCGATACTAATTATCAATTGGGTTTTTAACTGTATGTTTTGCTATATAAATACCAAAGTTTTGTTTTTATATAACTCACTAACTTTTCATTTTGGTACGATAAAAAAAAAAACTCTATCCCGTGACTATTCCCACTTGTTGTTACTTTTTACATAGCCATTATCATTGTAGACTCCAAAAATCTGACAAACTCAATTATTTAGTTTTTAATTTATACGTTTATTTGTTTTTTTTCTAAAACAAAATTTGTTTTATTGATCAATTTGGTGAATGAATTGTCAGAAACGGTAGATGGACTCCACAACATCTGCGTGTCTCGTCACCTTACGTTATGGACCACAATTTACACCTATGAATGTGTCGGTAAAGCAAATAAATCGAAAAACTCACACCACTATTATTAAAATCAAAAGTGAATACTCCAAAAATGAAGTAAATGATATTTATCCAAAAATATCTAACAAATACGTAAAAATTGAATTATCTTGAACGTTTCTATACCTCTTTACTCTCTATATATAGTTCTATTTTCCTCACTAGCAACAACACACTTGAACACTTCTTTCGAAATCTCTCTCTATCTCTAAAAATGAAGCTCTCTATGCGTTTGATCTCAGCTGTTCTAATCATGTTCATGGTATTCGTCGCCACTGGTTCGTTTCTCATAACCTAATATCTAATTTGCACACATATGACATATACCCATGTCTTATTTATTCGTCATTTTGTTATAATAACATATAGTTCCATTTTTTTAAATAAAATTATATATTTAGGAGTTTCTATCGTTTAATCTTGTGAATGCTCATCTAATAAGTTTTTTTTTTTATTCAGTGCAAATTTAATTATAGTTCACTATAGCCACTTGGAAAGTTAATAAATATGCATCAAGCATGAGACACATGAAAGTATGAAACAAAGCTATGGTCTAAACCAAGTGTTCTTTTTGTGTTTTTGTTTTCTCTAGGGATGGGTCCAGTCACTGTGGAGGCACGTACGTGTGAGTCACAGAGCCATAGGTTCAAGGGTACATGCGTGAGAGAATCAAACTGCGCCAACGTGTGCCACAACGAAGGCTTTATCGGAGGTAACTGCCGTGGATTCCGTCGTCGTTGTTTCTGCACCAGGCATTGCTGATCTATCCATTCTCATAACTCAAGCTTTGATCCATCGTCGTGTGTCACTTCTTTCTTATCTAATCTTCCGTACAGTACTATGAAGTACCGTACATGAGTGTGTTCTTGGTGTTTTGTGTGTTTCCTATTTTAATGTAATGTTAAATCAACTAATGGCTTTTTGAGCCTTTGACTAATAATAATCAAAATCTATGTTCCGATAACAAAGCTCTTTCCGTTCGAAAATTATTTAACGCAATACTTCATGTCTCACCTTAAAGAGAATTATGATGGAATTAAAAAAAAATGAACATCAATCTAAGGAATGCATTTTTTTTTTTTACATTGAAGAGTTTGTTTGCGATGGCATGGACTTTTCTCGACGTGTGGGGCAGTATCAATAGTATTACCCAAGATTAAACACCTTCAAAGAGACTGAATAGTGAATATCCTCTAAATATCGGGTATAGAATACCAAATTTTACTTCTTGGATGTAATTGGTGGAGTAATAAAGTAGCAAGGAAAGAATATAAAAGTGTAAATCTTTTTATATAAATACACTATATAAAGTTAATATTTTTTTTATTTTTTGCTACAGTGAGTATATAAAATACCACATATTATAGTTTATACAACCAGTAATGTTTTCATGTAGATACGATAAAAGAACTCTAGTGTCCTTTACTACACCACTTGTTATTACTTTTGACGTGGTCACTATTATTGTGGACTCCCCAACTCCCAATATCTGACTAACTCAAATCTTTTAACCTTTTCTCTATACGTATTTTTTTTCTGTTTATTTTCTGAAATCAAAATTTGGTTTTATTAATTCTAGAATGAGTTGTCGAAACAGTAGGATTTCTCTGCCTGTCGTGTCAATTGCATTAAGGACCAAAAATAACGTTTATGACTAGCGTCGGCCGTCGGTAAAGAAAATAAATCGACAAACTAGTAAACAAAGAAAATGTGGAAAAAGCATTGAAAAAGAAGAAAATTCGACAAATGTCACGACTTTGGTTAAAGTTAAAAGTGAAACTCCAAAAATGAAGATGATATTTATCCAAAAAATATCTAAAAAATACTTTAAAATGCAATTATCTAATATACTAATCAAATATCTCGATACCTCTTTAGTCTCTTTATATAGTGCCATCTTCATCCTAAGTAACTTACACACATAAACACTTCACTTTCCAAATTTCGGTCTCCCTCAACTTTTCTCTCTTTCTTTTAAAATGAAGCTCTCTATGCGTTTGATCTCAGCCTTTCTTCTCTTGGTGATGATATTTGTTGCCACAGGTTCGTTTAATTACTGGTTACCTAATATCTAACTTTGCACACGACCTATATACACGACCCATCACCCATGCCTTCTTTTATTTGTCATTTGGTTAATACTAACATATATATTTATAGTTATGGTTTCTATCGATTGTTCTTGTTTTTCTATCGATTGTTCTTGTTAATATGCTCATATATTAAGTGGTTTTTATCGATTGTTCTTTCCATTTATACGGTTTTAATTATAGTTGGCCATATATATGGATGTCTTAACTAGCAATAATACTCAAATTATTTCATAAACTTTGAAAATTAACTACTCATTCCGTTTCGTTTTAGTTGTCGTTTAAGTTTTTTTCACACAAATTAAGAAAAGTATTAAATTTTTTGTTTTACACTTTATTAATATATTCTATAAATTTTTTCATTGGCCAAAACATTCAAACAGTAGGGATAATGATAAACAGTAGGGATAATAATAGAATTTTTACCAAACATTTGCATTGAAAACCTAAAATGACAATTATTACGAAACAAAATTTAAGTCTTAAAACGACAACTAAAACGAAACGGAGAGAGTAATAAGTATGCATCATGCAATCTCATGAGAACATGAGACAAAGCTATCTAGTCTTAAAACAAGTTTTTTTGTTTCTTCTCTAGGGATGGGTCCAGTCACTGTTGAGGCACGCACGTGTGCGTCACAGAGCCAAAGATTCAAGGGTAAATGCGTGAGCGACACAAACTGTGCAAACGTGTGTCACAACGAAGGCTTCCCCGGAGGTGATTGCCGTGGATTCCGTCGTCGTTGCTTCTGCACCAGAAATTGCTGATCCATCAATCGATTCTCATGACTCAATCTTCGATCCATTGTCTTTTGTTACTTCTTTCTGTCGTCTAATATTCCTTACGATACCATATCGTAACGTGCATGTGTGTAATGTGTTCTTGAATAAGTCTTTTTTTTTTTTTTTTTTTTTTTTTTTTTTTGAATAAGACTTTGGTTTGTGTGTTTCCAGTTTTAATGTAACGTTAAATCAACTAGTAATGTTTTTTTTTTGTAATAAAGGATTCGAATATATGTTCGGTGCATGCAAGATTTTGTTTGTTAAAATTCTTTACATGCAAGTTAAATACATTAAAAGTTAAATACATTGTTGCTAATATGCCAGAATTTTCATGCAATTAAGTTCACCATATAATTAAGTCTAAAATGTTTTTCTTGAAGAGAAATCAGCTGCGATTCACGCCAGAACCTACGGAATTTATGCAACCATAAAATCAACCACAGAATAAAGTCTTTATTAAGTCTAAAATATCGATGATCAAAAAGTCTAGGAGTTGAGCTAGGAACAGGGGAATTAAAAAAATTTGTTTTCGCGAGATGGCTAGCATAACTGGAGTGTGTATAATACCAAATTTTTAATTTTTTTTAATGCTATATGTACGTCAAATCGAGGGTTAGATGAATTGAATAGAGACTAAAATTACAATCGCGAGTTAGATAAATTGAGTACAGCTGTACAGACTAACTAAAATTACGTAATGATCCGGATTAAGCGACTACAATACAAATGTAGTGCTACAAGGAGTCCACAAAAGATCAATTTTTCCTTTACTAACACTAGGTTTTACTTTTTATTTTTTTAACATGGCCACTATCAGTGTGGACTCCTCATTATCTGACTAACTCAGTTTTCTACTTATTTTGTAAGTTTTTTTTATATAAATAAAATATTTTCTCCGTTTTTTTATTAAAAAATGTTTTAGAAGAGTACACATAAATTAAGAAATTATTTAATTTTTATTTATTTCTAAATTAAAACATCATTTATTATCTAATCAAGTAATAAGAAAAACAATCTACAAAATACAAATCGTCAAAACTAATAAAAAATAGTAATTAATTTTGCATTAAAAATCGAAAACATCATTTATTTAAAAACAAAATTAGAAGATTAAAATATCACTTATAAAAAAACGGATAGACTAGTACAATACTCCCTCCGTTTCGTTTTAGTTGTCGTTTAAGGTTTTTGCACACAAATTAAGAAAAGCATTAAATTTTCTGTTTTACTCTTTATTAATATATTTTATAAAAAATTTCATTGGCCAAAACATTAAAACTGTAAGGATAAAACTGGAATTTTCACTAAACATTTGCATTGAAAACCTAAAACGACAACTATTATGAAACAAATTTTAAATCCTAAAACAACAACTAAATTGAAACGGAGGGAGTATTAATTTGATTCTCTCTGCGTGTCTTGTCACTTCCAATTAAGACCAAAAATTTCATTTACTACAGTGTCGGTAAAGCAAATAAATCGACAAAATTGCAAAAAAACGAAAATGTGAAAACAAAAAAAAAACAGAAAATTAAGAAGAAGAGAAAAACGACAAGTCGTCGTCACACCTTAGTGGCAAAACTAAAGTGAGAATACAATGGAATAAAAAGATACGCGTATTCTTTTTTTTAAAGTTCAATTATCTCGAGCGTTCTTATACCTTTCTAGTCCCTTTATATAGTGCCACCTTCCTCATTACCAACCTATACACACTTACCACTTATTTCTAAATCTCTCTCTCTAGAAATGAAGCTCTCTATGCGTTTGGTCTCAGCTGTTCTCATCATGTTCATGATATTCGTCGCCACAGGTTCATTACTCATTAGTCATTACCTATATATCTAACTTTCAACATATTCATGTACTTATGTCTTTTCATATTCATTATTAATGAATTTTGCAAATATTTGGTTATCATAACATATTTTTATATCTATGGTTTCCTTTTTGTTTGATGAATTTCTAGTAAGTGTTCTTATGAATGCTCACGTACTAGATGGGTTTTAAAACAAATCTGTGATTTCAGAAATAGTGGCCGCAATCATCTCTTGGTTATTCTAAAAGTAAACTCACATATTAAATGAATACTAAGCATGAGAACATGAAACTAAGCTATGGTCCAAACTCTAACCAAAGTTTTTTTTCTGTGTGTGTTAATATTCTCTAGGGATGGGTCCAGTCACCGTGGAGGCACGCACGTGTGAGTCAAAGAGCCATAGGTTCAAGGGTCCATGCGTGAGCACACACAACTGTGCAAACGTGTGCCACAACGAAGGCTTTGGAGGAGGTAAATGCCGTGGATTCCGTCGTCGTTGCTACTGCACCAGACATTGCTGATCCATCCATTCTCATGACTCAATCTATGATCCATCGTCGTGTGTTACTTCTTTCTTATCTAAATCTTCCGTACAGTACCATGTAGTACCGTACATGAGTGTGTTCCTCAATAAGTCTTTGGTGTTTTGTGTGTTTCCGGTTTTAATGTAATGTTAAATCAATGAATGATTTTGTATTATACTATTGTATTATGGATCTCAATCTATCCTAGTCCTAAATTTCTAACAACCGGCGTCTGCAAAGTAAATATCATTAATGCGACGAATATAATTCAGAGAACCGATCGATTATAGAATTATCTAGTAATTAGTGTACAACATTGGTATTAGTACCTATAGATATTGGTTAAATATACCTCTTTAAATAACAACCAAGTGAAACTTATCTAATTTCGCAGTGGTGAAGTAACAACAAATGGAGCGTTAGCTACTACTACACGTGTATTTGGTGTTATACTACAACTCTACACATGTAATGCTTGTAGTAATGGTATTGTTAAAGAAACATAAATGTAGCTGTCAAAAAATATTAAAAAATAAAATAAAATTATACAAAAAGTGGCGTTAGTGACAAAAAAAAAAGGAAAAGAGAATCATTTTGAATTTTTTCTTTGAAAAGTTTAATCGTTCGTTACTTCGTTATAATAAAAGTTTTTGAGTCTTTGACACCTCGCTATAAGGGCTAAGCGTGTTTTATAAATTTATAATACATACGGATTAGCCAAACCGACCTGAATTTTGGATTAGCGAATTTTGAGTAGTTTGAGTAGTAATGACCGTTCGTTATAATCAATGCAGTCACAGGCCCAGACTCCCAGGGTAAATAAATTCTCTTATCGGTTCTGGTTGGTCAGATGGGTTCATTTAATTAGGTTCTTGGTTCACCAATGGTTTCCTAAAACCAAAAGGGGTGGTTTTGTAATAGAAAGCCATTTCTGGTTTAAAAATAGAAAACCACTTAACAAAAAAGAAAAAAAGACAAAAAAGCTGTACAACGAAAACTCCTTCGCTAATTACACGACAAACTATATATAAAAAACTTGGTGAACGTTTGTTTTTTCACTACGAAAACACTTGATGAAGAGCTTTTTTATTCATCAATTAGACTCTCATTAACTCTCATTAAAATAGCTTAATTATATTGCTGGTGACACTAGTTTTCACTTTTGAGAAATGTATCAATTTTACCGATGCATGAAAAAGTCAAAGTCTACATGCACAATGACTCTGTTTAATACTACTTTGAAATTAATACAGTCAAAGTAGTAATTCAGTCTACTATTTAGTTTTCCCACAGTTGATAATGTCGATGTGATATTTATTTTGATGTCGATTACCTAGAAGAGCCTTTCCATTTTCATATAGGTATCAAGCATTATGAATGTCTAAGTTCAAATCGATTGTTGATGAGTAAATAGACGCATGTTTATTAGTGTATATTCGTTCTCATTTTCTATGAAATTCTTGGAATATACTTCTCTCGAGATGCTAATTTTTTCTAAAGGTTTTTAAAACCTCCGGAAAGAAAGGAATGGCAAACTCCATATCAGCTCATCCATCCTCCCAGAAGCAGTTTTCAAACAAATTGACCATACCATCGGTAATATTTAGGGGTAATAATATCTCACGTTGAAAATAACAATTTTTTTTTACTAGTATATAATATATATGAACCAATCTACTCATTGTCAATTGATTTTGAGTTAGAAACTCATATTCTAATATAAGTATCAAAACTCGATCCACACGTTGTCCAATCTAATCTACTATTGGCCCGGTTCAATAGTTGGCCCGCGGATCATACCGAGATCAATGGTAGAGCCATCATCTCGAGAGGACGTGTTAGGAATAATAATATATCATATTGGAAAGAACAAGAGATCTTGACTAGTATATAAAATATATAGACCAATTCACTTATTGCCAATTAGTTTTGAGTTAGAAACCCATATTCTAACATTCAATACTTGCCTCTCTCGCAAGCAATGTCAAGGTCTGTTATTCAAGTTGTTCAATTCTTAAAGCTCATGTTCTTTGTATAGCTTTTTAGTGCTTTTTATTTTTTTGGGCCTTTGAAGCAAACATGTTCTAATGTTCTGTAATCTAACTCATGTTCCATTTTGATAATCTATTCATGTTTTATTTAAAAAAATATATTCGGTCATTTCTTTCGATTTCTGGTGAGTGATGTTGTCTCTTAACTTAAATTCGTTGAAGACGATTATACATTCTTCTATGTTATAATTTTTTTTTTCTTATTCTTAAGGATTACGTACTAGTGTAATTTGATTATTTAATTGACTGGTCAGCCTTTAATTACGACTGCATCCTTGGGTAAAGGTTTTAACTGGTTCACGTTTTGTTTCTATTTTTTGTAAGGCCATAAATTAATTATCTATATTAGTTTATAAAAACAAAAACTTTAATATACTAACAAAAGAATTCATCCCCTTTATATAGTGCCATCTTCTTCTTCTTCTTGATCTTCTTATTTCCCATTAATTAGCTTTCTC
Source organism: Arabidopsis lyrata subsp. lyrata (assembly GCF_000004255.2). Classification (NCBI taxonomy): domain Eukaryota; kingdom Viridiplantae; phylum Streptophyta; class Magnoliopsida; order Brassicales; family Brassicaceae; genus Arabidopsis; species Arabidopsis lyrata. Next base: position 754,467 of record NW_003302551.1, read on the forward strand.
TAAACATTTGTATCTTAATCTCTTAAAAAATGAAGCTCTCTCTGCGTTTGATCTCAGCCCTTCTCCTCTCAGTCATGCTCCTCTTTGCCACAGGTTCATTACTAATTCTCATAATAATATCTAACATAAGCAATTCTTTGTGGCCTCAAATATATATTATGGTCTAATAATTATATACATATGCCATATATATATGACTATATGAGCATGAAAATGATCACATATAACCCATTCATGTTTTTATAATTCCAAATTTTGATTAAAGTAACATATATACATGTGCATGGTTTTTGTGATTAAGGAATGGGTCCTGTGGAAGCAAGAACGTGTGAGTCACCAAGTAACAAGTTCCAAGGAGTTTGTCTCAACTCACAGAGCTGTGCCAAAGCTTGCCCTAGCGAAGGTTTTTCAGGCGGTCGATGTAGTAGTCTCCGTTGCTACTGCTCCAAAGCCTGCTAATTTATCAACAAATCATTTATTCGAAATCAATAAACAATTGATATTATCCTATCTTTCATCGTTTTCTAATTAAATTTCGAGAGTAATATAATAATCTTGAAAGGGACTATTTGTTTTGTGTTCTTTGTATATATAATTTTGTTTTTTATGTAAGAATTTTAAGTGTTTATGTATTAAATTTGATAATTATTAACATATATATTATATATTCCATGTAAATATACTTTGCCTTAATAATATATCATACTTTATTGATATTTACATAATTACATACAATTTTACATAAAACTATGCTTAAAAGTAATGTGCTTTTTTTTTCAACGTACGTACGCTTGGAAATAATGTAAAATGTACTTTAAATATGACTAGCTCTTTGAATTTTGGAGTTTGAATTTTGATTTGGATATATATTTATGTATGTATTTAAAAACATTTAAATACATTGCTTAAATTTAATTATGTGGTTTATAAAATTCATGGAATAGTGGTTTGTAATGTGATTTAATCAACCATATATTTTATTGGAACATTTAGTTTAGCTATGTAAAAAGTAAACCTAAGTTTTCTCTCTAGATAGTTTTATACTTTTATTCATCAATTAAGCTCACATAAAAAAAGATTAAGTTCATTAATTAGGTGAATGTTGTTCAAAATTTCACTCATTTATCCATCCACGAAGAAGAATAGAGAATAGAGAAAAACAGAAATAAATTATATAGATAATAGGGGCTTTTGCAAAAATGCCACTTTTTCAAAGCCATTTTTCAAAAATATCCCTTTTTAAAAACCTTATAAAAAATGCTCTTAAAAATATAAGATTTACCCAAATATGTATGTAATATTATTAAAACATACACAAACTACATTTTTATGTATCTAAAATCTTATAAATACCTTATAAATGCATTTTAAATACCTTTAAAAACTTTTAAAATATCTTGTAAAACCTTTGAAAAACCTTAAAAATCCTTTAAAATAACTTGTAAACCCTTTAAAAACACCTTATAAAACCTTATAAATACTTGAATCGAGTCTTCAAGTAGTAGTTACAATTCATAAGTACTTTATAAACCTAATAAAACTTTATAAAAATTTCAGATTTAAAAAGGGGCATTTTTAAAAAATGGACATCTAAAAGGGGCATTTTTGAAAAGGGGCACACCAAAAGAGGTATTTTTAACAATTAATATGCCATTATATATGTGGTAAAAAGAATAAAAGAAATATTAGAATGTTTTCTATCTTCAATATTTTTTAACATAAAATAATTTGATATTTAGAGAGAGAAACAGAAATAAATTGTAGATATAATATGCCATATGTGGCAAAAAAAGAAGAAGAGGTATTAGAATATCTTATATCTTGAAATTATTTTACAATAAAGTAAAATGATATTTAATTTTGATTTTAAATGATAAAAACAAACATAGAAAATGTAGAATAATGTGTATCTCGCATATTGTTTAAATATAATAATATATTAAATGAAAAAAATATAAGGTGCATTCGAGGTGGAGAGAAAAAATACATGTCAAAAGAAGGGTTACTACGCTTAGAGAAATTCTTAAAATTAATGAGATAAGATTTATCATAAATTTCTATGATGTTAGTTTTTTTATTTAAATGAATAAAGCAAGAAAAAAAAAAGAGAAAAAAAAATCTAGTTTAATATGTAAAGGAAAAATGTAGAGGAACACTATTTGTAAAGCACAAAGTAAGAAATCTTTTTTTGACAGCCTAGTTTAACTAGAATAACATTATAAAATAATGTAATAATAATGTCATATAAAATATGTTTATCAAAATAAAGAGAAAAATAGAAGTAGATTATAGGACAATATGCCATAGGTAGTAAAAAATATAAAATAACTATTATAATGTTTTATAATTTAAAATTATTTGATTTTGGTTTTTTACTTTAAATGATGAAAATGAAAACAAAGATATAACATGTAGGAAAATGTGTTTTAGATATTTTCTTAATATAATTATATAACTATATCTAATGAAAATGGATAATGATGTATTTGGATTTGTCAAAAAAAGATACATAAAAAGCATGTGATTTGTCAACTTCTCAAAGATTGTGTTTAGGAGAAACATTGAAATATTAAGTCCATGTATATATATAGTGCCATTCACTTCTTCTTCTTCCTACACAACACTTAGTTATTTCTAACGATCTCTGTCTATACAAACATTCATAATCTCTCTCGAAAAATGAAGCTCTCTTTGCGTTTTCTCTCAGTCCTTCTCCTCATCTCTTTCATGGTTCTTGCTACCACTGCAGGTTCATTGCTCTAAATTTTCATATATATACATACAAATATGTGAATTCATCTACATTTTATACGTATAATCTATAACATATGTCTCGATATTCCTCATTTTGGTAATGTATTCTGATATAGAGGTGAGTCCGGTGGATAACAAAATATGTAAGACACGGAGTGATCGTTTCTCAGGGGTGTGCTTGAGCACTAACAATTGTGCTATCATCTGCCAACAATTCGAGCACTTTGATGGCGGTCACTGCGAATTCGACGGAGCCCTCCGTCGTTGTATGTGCACCAAACAATGTAATAATTAGGATCATCATGATGATTCTCTTCAATATTCTCTATTTCATCATTGTTTCTAGATAAATAATAAGGGACACACTTTGTTAATTTGTGTTCTCTCTCTATACTATTTCCCGATTTAACAAATTTACTGGATTTTCTATAATAATTCAAGTCTGTGTTTGATTTAATTATAGTCAGATTCTATTCATCAAAATCTATCCAATTATACATTTTTACAAAGCCAAAACCCAAAACCATTCAAACGTTAACACATCTGCTTTAATCAAAATTAGGAACACACACAATTAGGTTAACTACTTCCGGGCCAAGTAAATATACTAGCTCAGACTTCACCAACCTGAAACACTAAACTTCTCGTAAATTTCTGCCTTCAACGAAATTCTAACCTGAGACTAGAGCAAAGATTTGTGTCTCTTCACTATATCCCGAGTCTCTTGGAGCCACACTCTGAGCAGAATTTGGATGTCTCTCTCAAGTACTGTGCTCCACATTGGTCACAAAATTTCGCCGGACTATTTGGCTGTGGAAAGACAGATAAACGTATGAGGACCTTAACTGAGATCGAAATGATTCAGTTGGGATAGATATTATGGAAAATTTGTACCATTACATGGCCTCCAGTGAGGGGTTGCAAGCAAGCCATGTGCTGTGAAATAGATGGTGACTGGTGGGTGTGAGATAGTTCAGGGTCACATTGATGGTTCTGACCGGGAAAATGTGTGGCTGCGTGTTGATTTTGGTAAATAGATTGATGGTGGTGGTGGCTTTGGTGAATAGATTGGTGAAATTGATGAGACAAAGATGACATGTGATGTTTGGAAGGAGAAGGAGTGTGTTGTTGTTGACTTTGATCCTGCAATTATGATAAAGATCATTTCCATTAGAATCTGCCATTTTATGTACTATGTAGATTCAAATAGAGTATGCGCTTACTTCATTAACGGAGCGAAATCCTTGTGTACTAGCTAACGTTGAAGAGTCTATACCTGGGAATGTCTGCAAACCAAAAACAAAAACACTGTCACCTGTTCTCTAAAGTCAGATAAAAGCTATAAACAGAGTGTTTATTGGTCTTACAGGCAAGCCACTGATGCTGGAGACAGAATTTTGAAGACGCCTATGCTTGCGTCGAGGGCAATAGAACTTATAATCCCTTGCAGAGATAGCCACGTCATTACGGCCTGTTAATCGCTTAAACCTGTAGTGACAATATCCAATTATACACTGATGTAAATAACTCAATACACAATTCACAATAGTAAGAATCTGATGATGTATTTTCACCATTCAGCATCTTCAATAGGCAAATCATCTGGCTTTTCAACAATATCCAAACCATTGACCACCACAAAGCGAACTCGTTTCTCTTCATGTATTACCAATTCTGGAAATCTTGTCCTTGTTTCAACTGAAGTTGCCAGTTCTCTTCTCCTGTACATGCAAGTACCTGTAATATAAAAAACAGACAATCACACATATCAAACTAATGCTCACACATAATCAAAATTCTATTACTTTTGCAAAACATCACATCAGAGCAGATAGAAATACCTTTCTTAGGAAATTTCTTAGTTAATTTCCTATACAAGCCACCAGCTGCTTCAAGAGCTACTCCAATAGTCTTATCTCTTATTCCATTCAATGAAGCAAGCCTCACATTTGCTTCACCAACTAAAGTCTCATACAAATTTGCAATATACATCAACGGTAACGCAAAACTCGGATCACCTTCATATCGTGTATCATCAGACTTCCTCTTCACTTTATTACTATTATCCCGTCCTCCTGAATCCGTTTCATGATCACGCTTGTTCTCAGCGACTTCAATCACATGTTGGCTAATAAAGTAGTCCAAGATTATTTGCAGAAACCTCCCTCTTGCTGCTTCAATCGGTGAAACATCTAAAAACAATATGAAAATTGTTTACGAATCAAGAAACTCCGCGCAATCACAATATCGAGTATCGATCCTTATTACCTTCAATGTTTAACATAATGTAAGCAGATCCTACTGGTCCTTTGTTCTCCATGTTAGATCCACCTTCTTCTACTCCTTCATTGTGGATTTGCATAGAGTTTCTGTACGATTCATGCATACAGTCCTGAAAAGAGTCATTGATAAGTCTCAATACAATCGAAACCCCCGAAATTTCGACTCGTTTCGCTAATAATTTGAGCTAAGTTACTCATAAACCCTAGAAATTGAGACCAAATTGAGAAATTTTTACACACCGCAGAAGAGGAATCGCCGTCATTATCCAAACTATCGCCGCCACCGGAGCCTCTGATACCGTCGATATCTCTCGGCGGACCATCAACGGAGTTGAGATCATGGAGAGAAGTACCGATGTAGGAATCAGCTGATCCCAAATTGTAATGCTGCACTCGAACCCTAGCTCCCATTTCTTCCAAAACCCAAACACAACACAAATTCCAAAATCAGAATCGATTTAGTAACAATTCAACCATTTTCGATCACAGATTCAAGTCGAGAAGATGCAGAATCATCTAGAGATTGCATCTTTAGAGCTTTGAGTTTACTCGAGCGATTGTTGCTCCGATACTGGAGATTTAACGGCTATACAAACCCTGACGAAGAGAGAGAGAGAGAGAGAGAGAGAGAGAGAGAGAATCCGAACCTGAATCCGTACCTGAGATTATCGTACGGTGACAGGAGATCTCCGAACCTGGCTCCGAACTCCACACCTGTTACCGAGCCACTCAGTCTTGTGAAACTCTCACAACTAATTTATCCCGAAACTAATAAGCAACTCTTTTAAATATGGGCTAATATTAAACATTTTTTAATTAGCAGATAAACTAATCCAAAAGCTTACATTTTTTTTTTTTTGTTTTATTTGTAATTTATATACATGAACTTCAAGCTCCTCTGCATTGTGAAAAAAATATTTTTGTTCAAAACTAATTATTCAATCATCAGTAGTAGAAAATTACATTTTGGGAGAAAAATATGTACAACACATCAAAAATTAGGGACTTTGATTGGTTCCTCAATGCAACAATACAAAACAACAATGAAGAACCCTTAAAACCCATGTGTAAGCAAATTAACTTCATAATCTTCACTCCTTTCTCATCTTTTCCAACCCATCAGAGCTCAAAGTCTGCAACAAAAGACTACATTTTTATTGCAGACCAAACTCAGATTATGATATCAAATCACCCAATATTGGATTTGTTTCATACCTCAGCTCTTGTTGATGAACAATGTATTCATCGATAAGCTTCTCCTCGGATTAGTCCCGAACCAAACAGGGAAACTGCAGCTGCAATAATAAGCTTACAGATTCTCAGGAGAACACTTACGCGGAAGATTCCAGATTTTGGTTTCTTGTTCTTCATGTACTCCAGAAGAAACAAGGGTTTGGATCCAAATATCTGAATCCGTTGATAAGCGCAAAAAGATTGCATCTTTCGAGTTTCACATGTTTGGGAGTGCATTATCGTTGTCACTGGTCAAAAGTTGATGCTTCATCAGATAACTCTGCAACTCTACAGCTTCGTTTATACATCCAAGCTCATAGTGTTTCTTCAAGACACTAATACACAAAACCTCGTCAGGGTGTATTCCTTCTCCGATCATTTCCTCCAGGAAGGATCTCGCTTTCTGCAACTGATTGCAGTGCGATAATCCCCAGACTAATGAAGTGTAAGCAAGCAAATCAAGCTTCATACCAGTCTCAACCATTTTGTCTCGTAAAGCCAAAGCCTCTAGCACATTCCCTTGCTTAAAGTTCCCATCCATTAACGATGTGTATGCCGTTCTGTCTGGAACTAGACCCTTTTGAGCCATTTGTTCAAAGAGAGTTGTTGCAGCCTCAACTTGATTACCTTTACAGAGACCATCAATCATTGCTGTGTATATGGCTGCATTAGCTTGTAGACCAAAATCATTACTTATCCTCCCGAAATAATCAATTGCCTTAGAAACTAACTTATTTTTGCACAATCCATCAATCAAAACGCAAAAGGTAACCACTGTGACCTTGATATCAAGTTCTACCATCTCGTCCAGTAGATGCAATCCCTCAGTGGGGTTTTCCCACTTAAAGTAAGCATCCATTA
>NW_003302551.1:761696-861813 GCF_000004255.2 Arabidopsis lyrata subsp. lyrata
TTACAGATTTGGAATCACATCCAGCTGCTATCCATTTTTCCAAAAAGTTCTTCAGCTTCTTTCATTCTCTCCACACCACAAAGGCCATCAATAAGCGCAGTGTAAGTGACCACATTCCATTCTACACCCACTTGCAACATCTCATTAGCTAACCTAAAAGCATCTGAGAGATTACCAATTTTACAATAGGCATCAATGAGGGAAGTATATGTATACTCATTAGGCACAAGACCAACTCTTCTCATGTCAACATAAAACTTGATGGCTTGTTGCATCATACCCTCCTTACAAAACGCATCAACCAAAGTGCTGTAACTCACAACATTCGGTTTCAACCCATTTCGCTTCATCTCCCTAAAAAACTCCAAACCTTTAGGCAATTTCCCAAATTTACAGAAACAATTGATCAACGCATTGTATGTTATAACATCAGGCTCGCAGCACATATCCTTCATCTCCTCAAAAAAGCAAACCGTATCATCTAATCGACCAACCTTCCCAAAACCATCAATCATAGAATTATAAGTAACAGTGTCTGGAATCAAACCTCTAAACTTCATTTCTTCAAACAAGCCTCTAGCAGCTTCTACATCTCCTTCTTTACACATACAATCTATCATTATATTGTAAGTAAACACAGTCGGTTTCGCACCAGCACCAATCATATCTTTAAAAAATCTCTTCACCCCATCCGTCTTCCCCAATTTCGCAAACTTATGCAATAAACCGTTGCAAGACCGAGTTTTCGGGAAAACCCTGAATCTCTTCATCTTAGAGAAACACTGAATAGCTTCCTCAACCATTCCTAGATCAATCAAAACACTAAACAAAGCATCAAACACTCCAAAACCAGGCACACACACATTCCTTGTCGACCATAGAACATCGAAAACATCGCAGTCCGCCTTTGACAAAACCATCTCTTTAAGGATACTATTAGCATCATAATACATTCTAGCACAAAACAGAATGTGAGCTACTATACAATAAGATTCCATGGAGTGCTTAAACCCATTACGAGTCATAGACCATTTGAAGAATTTGAGAGCTAATTTAGGGTCTTCTTTCAATTCAACGAGAGCCCTTGGAACCCAAATCGGAGCCAATGTCAAATCAAAAAGCTTTTCGATTCTAGGATCATCCCATAGATTATTCTGAACAACTTTACGGATCCAGTCTCTATCGAAATCTTCGGAATGAGTAGAAGGACCGCTTTTGCTAACGAAAGGGTAACGGATGATACAGAGAAAGCTAGTGAACCAAACGAAGGGGCACGAGACAAAGGAAGATTGAGAGGGAGAACATAGAGGGAAACAGAGAGGTGATTGAATTTGAGAGAGGGAAGAGGAACAAGGGCTTACATGGCGAGGGAATCGGCGATTAACGTGAAGAAAATTGCGAAGAGAACAGAACATTTTCAGGAAAAATTTCAAAGGAAATAGAATGAGCTTCATGGTTTAGCTCAGAGACATTGTTTTCTGTAGTATTCCTCAACTATTCGACTGAGGAAGAGGAAGAAAGTAGGGTTTATGAACTCACTCTGGGTTTTGTTGTTTTTTTCCCTCAAGTCTATTTTTCACCTGTTTTTCTTGTTTGTAAAATATTGATTTTATGGGCTTTTGTGAAACGGGCTACAAAGGCCCAAATTTTATATTTATGGGCCCAACCTTTTTAACTTAGGGTTGATTAGATAGATAATCAAAGTTGTGGGACTTAAATGAGGTGAAAGTTTTTGTTAAGTAAATTCGTAAATACTTTAAAGTTGATTGCATGATTAGTTGATTACTCATGTCATGTTATGCAAAGTGCAAAAACAATAATGATAAAAGGTGTTAAAAGCTGAAGACTCTTCGTTACAATTTTTTATGATATATTTTTTTTAGAGTGAATTTGTGCAGAGGTAAAAATGGGGTATAAAATTAGGAAATAGACAATAGAGAGGTTTGTCTCTGACGACGTCTAAAAAGACGGTTGAAAAAGGGTTTAGTTTTGCCAGTTATTACAAAAAAAACCAATGCATATTTTGTCAATGCGCGTGGGGGAGAGAGAGAAAAATCTGACATTTAATAAATGCTCAACAGTTGAATTGACCCTTACGCGGCAACAGACAGAAAGAAGTGACGATTATTAAATGCGACCGGCTTTAGTTTGAATCTATAATAAAAACGTACGGGTGAAATTACAAATTTTAAACCACTAACTTAATTGCGTAGATATCTATTAATAAATTTGGATTTATATAGATCGATATATAACTCTATGAAAGTGTATGGACATGTAACTAAATTTATAGATAACTATTAATTCCTTAACTAATTTGGAAATGTTTGACATATCGTCCATCTACGCTCTTTAGATCTGCATCTACGCTTTGTAGATCTATATGTCGAGGTCCAAAAATTGTGGTGATTCTTTATTTGTATCGTGAAAATTGTCTCTTTCGGCAAATAGATGTACCATCTAATGCTCTGGTAAGACAGTGTGAATTAGTAAACACGACGATGTTTTTCTGCTTGATTTGAATGAATTCAAACAGAATTGAGTGAGAAAAAGAAAGAGATATGAACATAAGAAAAATAGAGATCCAAAAATCATTAAAAGCGATAAACAAAACGTCAGGCACATGAAGTTAAATTGGGCAGAAATGGGAGCTAAAATTATCATTGTTCTTGGGTTTAAATTCATAATACCTAAAATATCCATTGTCTCTCACCTAATTATTTTTTTTTTAATTTTTTTATTAAATATCGAATAAAATTAAAGATGTTTACTTTAAATACCATTTAATTCAAGGAAAAAGTCATTTATCAAAACAGAGTAGAAGAACAGAAAAAATCAGAAATATGATGTTGTACTTGTACCATCGTTTCTTTTCTTTCTTCTTCTCTAGTGTTACAATTTAAGAAATCATAATAAGAAAAAATGGCGACTAAAACTCAGTGCCAAGCCAAAGATAAAAAGCGACTCGCATATTATTTGCTCAACGACTTCTCTCCCATTTGCATTAAGCAGAGAGATCAGAGGAAAGGAGCAAAAGCTTTTTCTGTGTTATCTCTTTTCTTTTATGACAACATCTCAACGGTCTTCTTCTCAATGTCTTCTTCACCCTCAGCTTCACCTCCTTCTGTCACTTCTTCTTCTCCTTCCTCAGCCGCGTAAACTACTTCTTCACCTTCTTCGTAAGTGTATTCTCCTCCCTCTTCTTCATATCCTTCTTCGTAATAGTACTCTCCGTTTAGCTCATCGCCTTCATAAGCTTGCTCATCTTCATTTCCTTCATACACTTCCTCCCCAACGACATCTTCTTCCTCCATAATCGTTCCTTCTTCTTCTACTTCAGCTTTGGGTTCGGAGACAACCTCGGTTTTCTCTTCTGTTATGAGTTTGGTCTCATCTCCAGCTTCCTCTTTCGTTATCGTCTCGTCCTTGTTGTTGTGTCTGCTACCACCAGATGCAGCCGCTCTTTTTCTCTTCAGAATCTCACTGAAAGGCAAAGGAGCTGCAAATGAATCTCCTGATCGCTTATGACTATGATGATCCTCTTCAAAGCTTTTCCTCTTCCCAAGAGATAGCTCTGGCTTACTTTCCTCTCTGGTGCTTTTAGTTTCTGCAATGCTTTTAGGAGCTGGTTTTCTTTCGTCTTCCATTTCTCTTCTTCTCGCCCATGGAGCCCGGAAACCTCTTTCCTGATTACCACTATGGTTTTCCTCTAATCTACCTTTAATTCTATCTCGGAGTCTACCCTGAGAAGATAACTCGCTTCTGTCCCTTCCCCTCTCATTTCTCCTGTCAAAGTGGTGACCCTCATCGCCATTGCTTCTCTCACGAAGCTTAATTCTACCCTGTAGACGGCTGCTGCTAATGGAGTTTTCCCTCAGTGTATCCCTACGAGAGTCTCTATATCCTCTTTCCACTGAAGAGTCAGGAGCACCATAGTCATGGCTTCCAACTGATCTCACACCATTGACTTTCCTCTGCTTAGCCAAACGATATCTCAGATCTGATGCCAATATGTTCTCTGATCTCTCATCTTCTGCGTAAACCCTTCTTTCTGAATGATCTCCTCTCTCAGAAGAAACTCGACGGTTGCCCCATGCATACCTGTCTTCCCTCTGATCATATGGATCAAAACGCTGATCATGGAATGCTTTTTCATCATCAGCTATTGCACTGAAATCAGGGTCATACTCATTCACAGAGTTCCCTCCCTCCTGACTTCTCCGTCCATATCGATCTTCAACACGATAATACTCCGAATCCCTAGCCTCATTATCCACAAGAACATCAAACCCAGGAGACGACTCTCTTAAAACGTCATCTGCGTCCTTACCATTGTGGAAACTGTTATTATCATCAGATCCATATTTATGAAGCAACTGAGTCGAATGGCCTCCTTCAGTAAAGGAAGGAACTCCCGTACCCTTTTTCTGTACAACAGGGTCATATCCCATATGTTCTGGAACATATCCCTCTACGCGTCTACTATCCCTTAGGCCAGCAGATGTGACTCTTGGCGCAGCCGATATGTCAACATGTGCTTTAACCGCCTTTGAGAGATTAGCATCAGCAAATTTCTTCTCCCCGGTGTTATTTTCAATTGGCTTTTTAGAAAACTGAGGATCAGCAGCAGGCTTAGCTTCTACGGGAAGCAGTTTTTTATAAGCAGCAGGATTCGGTGTGTGCAAGAATGAACACATATCTCCTTTCATACACATGCCTTTTTGAAAGAACACACATGGAACCGGCTGTTTTGCAACACCGGAATGCTGCACAGTTGCATGAGTTGGCTGTACAGAACCAGCAGGAGCACCTCCTTGATTTCCCAACAACCCCTCCAAAGGCTGTAAGAAAAAAAAGCCACAGCATAAGCACACTTGATAACACATGTTAAGAAGCTCAAGCAGAGATTTGTATTGAAGAAGAAAGTAAACTCACAGGATGCCGAAATCCACATTTTGGATTCATACAATTTCCATTCAACCAATAATAGCAATCCCTTGGGTTCATACGCGCATACTCACTGTGGCGATACTCACACTCAGGTCCCTGTTAGAAGAAAAAGAAGAAACCATAAGAATCCCTATAGGCTATAGCTGATCAGACTAGCTGCAGAAACCATTAACATAAACTGAGGAACAAAACCTATGAGGAAGATCAGATTGTACACATTGAGCAAAATCTTTATCTATGTAATTTTCAATCTAGTTAACAAGAAGCCCTAAGAAACAACAATACTTGGATTCACGAGGTTCGAAATCACCAGATCTAAATCTTGCCCCAAAATTAAGCAGACGGAGAAGTGAAGTATGTATAGATAGCTTCGAGGGACACAAAAAACACAGAGAAACTTGAAATCTTGAGAAAGAAACTTGAGATCTCAAATCCAAAACCCTAATTGAAGCAGAAACTGGATAAGATCTAAACGAAAAATCAATTACCTTCTTGCAGGTTAAAGGAGAAGCGAGAAAGTAAACGCAATCGGTGTTCCACTTCAAAGCATCTTCTTCAGCAGATGAAACGGTCTCCGATTGCTTCTTCTCCTGCTGCTGCTGTTGCGGTTGAGTCGCAGGCGCAAACATTATTATTACTTCGAAATTTCTAAATCTATCTTTCAAGTAGATCGCAAGGTTTCAGATCGAAACCCTAGAAAGATCGATAATCACCGATCAAGAGAGAGTCCCGTGGAAGAAGAAGAAGAAGACGAGCCGCCACAAAGAGCGAACCAGAGAGAAACTCGCGATTGTGTGTGTGTGCCCTTTAAAGCTAAGCCTAAAAGTTTTTTTTTTTTTTTTTTTTCTCTTTTGTGATGGGAAATATCAATATTGTTTATCAATCTATTGACACGTAGAGATTTCTTATTGGTTTATTTGTTAGCCAAATTTTTTGCCTTGATATTATAACTTCTGGTGGTAACAGCGACTTTGGAATGTTGTGAAATAGACAAATGATAAGGTAATCTAAACCGAACTTGAACCGAGTATAAAAAAAATTGTAAACCAATTGGTAAATCATTTCACAATCAAACGGTAAGGACTATTTTGCCGAAATCTAACCAAGATTCAATCCAAACCAAAATCAATACTTTACCGAACCAAATGTTATGGATTTCAATTTGGTAAGGATTTTTTAAACCGAGTAATTCGACAAAACAAAACATTTTTACCCAACACTCTCAAAACCAAATTTAAGATCTACGAAGAACTAAAAGATCACAAGAAAGTAGTTTTTCAAAGCTTTTATTATACAAATGATAAAAAGATGGGTTCTTGAGACTTAACAACACCACAATAGGATTGGATTTTATGTTATTATTAAGAACAAAAGCTAAAGCAAGAGGACAACAATGAAGGTACTTTGCCTGTTCTTCGGATTTGTTCAGCTTGTTTCTCTGTTTTAGCTGCTTGACGATCCTTCTTTGCTTCAGCCGCTGCTCGCTTCTTCTCTGCCTTGCGCTCGATCGCAGCTAGTTTCTTCATCAACCGGTCTTGCGCTCGTCCCTTAATCCTCTCAACTTCCACCTACATATCAAGAATTACACCATCATCATTGAGGTTTTTCACAAGTTTGTTCAATCATTACTTGAACTTGAGTAGTTATGTTCAAGCTACTTTACCTCGGTTTTCTTCATCTCGGCTTCAGATTTCGCCTTCTGATGATTCTCCCATGCTTGAATCTTCATCTCTTCGCGTCTGAACCTGAAGATTACAAAAGTCATAATAAGCTTAAAGTTTCAAGAACAGTAAAGCACTTTGACAAACAATGCAACTTTCGGGTACCTAGCCATGTGCTTAGCTTTTTCCGCTTCCTCCCACGCGGTAGCACGAGATTCAGAAACACTTTTAGAAGTTTGTAGAGAAGCTTTGGTCTTTAGTGATGTGGAAGCGTCTTTATCTTCATCCTCTTTGCTAGCCCAAGCAGCAATGTTTAATTTACCAAGTTGAGTACCCAACACCATTATCTCTCTCCTAGTTTTCATTTGAAGCTCTTTCTCTGACAGCTCCTTGTTAGTCATAGGAGAAGCTGAAGCTTGTCTCCCTGGACTTGAAGGTTCAGAAGATATAGGACTTCGGATTGGCGTTGTTGCCCTGATTGGTGTCCCGTTTCTAGAAGGTTCTTGGCTCGCTATAGGAGTCATTTCGGTTCCCATGTCTCTCATCGATACAGATCTTGCTGTTGAAGGCGGTTGGGCAAACGCAGTTGCGACTGATGAGTCATGTCGGCTGAGATTAACTGCAAGAAAGCAAGTAAAGTTTGGCTTTAGGAGATAAACAGAGCATACAAACTCAATAACTCAAAGAGACAACTAACACCACCTTCAGTTGCTGATTCTACAATAGAGTTCTCAACCATAAGAACCGGTTTGACATATGAATCCGCGGTTGTGTATGAATCGACTTCCCAGCTAACAAACTTGTTTCCCATATCCTTTTTCACTTGGCTTACATCTATCCGCTTTGTATCAGACTCTTCAACCGCGAATACACCTGCTCTTTGATCAGCAACTTCAACAATCTTCATAGATGACTGGCGACCAAAGCTTGGCCCTTTCTTCGACCCCGGAACCTGAACCTGCCCAGTCTTCGGTCGGTTAGCCGTTGGACTAGCTATCCATTTCTGAGCATCATCCCATTTAGATGGAGCTGGTTTAGAGAATGATCTAATAGGCATTCTTTGATTAGCCTTTTCCTTCTCAGTCTTTTGAAACTCAAAGACAGATGAAGCAGAAACACTCTTAATCTCATTCACATTATCATAATCAAGACTCGGATACTCTTGAAGACCCAAACTAATCGATCGAGCAATCCCAGAAGTAGAACAATCAGTAATTTCACTCACAACATCAACATCTTTGCAATCATCTAATCCACTAGCAACTATAACATTTGAAGACAAGAAAAGCAAAGAAAAAAGAAGCAAACTTTAGATTCAAATAGAGACAAAAGCGTATTTAAAAAGAGTATTAACAAATGATTAAGGGGCTCCACCATAAACCCTAGGGTCATCAATTTGATTAGACCCAGATCTCATTGTAGGAGTAGATTCTTCTTCATTCTTCTTTCTATCAACACCAAGAAGAAGCATACTTCTTAACTTCCCCGGAGAAAATCCACCGCCGCTAGTAGTAGTAACCTATATCACAAACCTCATCGGAGAAAACAGAGTTTATCAAATCAAAGACAGAGAGATGATGAAGTGATTTGAAAAAGGAAAGTTTGTCTTTTTAAGTAAAAGATTTCTCCTAATCGGAAAAGTGCCAAATCTGGCTTTTGATATCCCTAATTTTACGCAAAACCCAGTTTCGGGAAACGTGAAACCGAAGCATTTTCTCACCTGGGTCTTTCCGATTCGTTCGTAATCCATCGAGATAGAGAGTGAATCTCAAAAATCTTCACTTTTTTTGCGTCTAGTCGTATAACTCAAATCTCGAGAACCAAAATCCTGAAAAAGAGTAATGATAATGTGTAAGAAAATATAATAGTAGAAGATTGTTTGTAATCAGAAGAAGCATTATTTGAAAGGAAGAGTACAGTGAGTGATAAGAGAGCTTGGAAGCTTGTGAAAGTACAGAGACTGATACACTGTGTGTGTTTCTTTCTTTCTCAAAGCTTCTCTCTTTTCTTTTCTTTTTTGGTTTTTGTTGTAAGCTGACAGCAAAATAAGGGACATTCACAGTGATGGAGCCTTTAAGTTAAGCAACTGTTGTACCATCTGCCAGAAACAAAAAAAAAAAAAGTTTATATTATTCTCATCATCAATAATCTTGATCTTTAGTTCATAATTTTTCACATCCAAAATTAGTTGTTGATAATAATAACGCAGGAGTTGCTATTTGGATCGAAATTTAGCCCAAATAATACTATTGGTCATTTGTCTATTTATAGTTTGTAGTAATTCTTGACAAAAAATAATGTGTTGATTCAAAATTTTAAACATCTTAACCAAAATTAATTTATTAATTGTATATATTATTAAGTTTTGCACTTGTTAAAGTATTTTACAATAAACTGATTTTTTTCGTACTTAAACTGAAAATGCAAGAAACGTGTATATATATAATGTACACATTTTTGTGTTTGCAATAATCAAAACCTAAATCAATCGTTTTTTGAGAAACTAAGGAAAGGTAACAAATTAAAATTGGTACAAACATCTTTTTTAGGCTGAGATTGTGACCATGTACATAGCTAAACTTTTGAGAGTATCAGTAATCCATTTAATATTTTTTAATGGCCCAAACACATAAAATTGGGCTAAATAGTATCAGTCCATTGAAACTTCTGATACCCAGTATCAACTTATGTGGCAGGCCGTGATTGGTTGCGGAAATTATTTTACCGAAAGAAAGGAAAAAAAAAAAAATCGTTTTGTTTCTCATCATGTAAGAAAAAAAATTTATTTTTATCATCATGTTTTTTAAGTTTTTTTGAATTTTATATTTTTTTTTTTGATAACCCAGTGTCCAGACCACACTATGATCCGACTAGCCCACTGGGCCTAAGCCCGCGTGCCTGGGATTTTTAAGCCTCCACTTAAGGGCCCCCTGGAACTGGTGGTCTGGGACGCTGCGCCCCGCAGGTAAATTGCGCAGTGGCCGGGACTCGAAGCCGAGTGGCGGGTGCCTCAGCCGAGGTTCCTTTACCACCAGGAGACAAGCACCCGGTTGAATTTTATATTTTATTTTGCTTAAATATATTCTACGTTTTTTTAATTGTAATATTACTTTTTGTAATCTTATGTTTAATAAATTAATTTTTTATTTTACAAGTTTTTTTTTTATGATATTTAAACCGGTCTCACCAATGCAAACATATTTAGTAGGACTATAGGAGTATCCTACTGTAGGAGTATCATATAAAATCTCAAACAATAAACAAATATTATGATACTATATGAGTATCACCCATAACCTCGTAATTATAATATACTGATTTTTTTCTATTCACTAAACGTTATTTCTTGATTTCACTAAACGTTATTTCTTGATTAGAATTTAGACCTATAAAAGTACATTATAATTTGGCACAAAAAGAGAAAAGAAAAAGAATATTATCATTATCAAGATAAAAAATGGTGGCCTGGCCTCTCCATAGGATGCTGTCTTTGAAGGCCCATAAGTAAGGCCATGACTACTTGATGTCAATTAAATCATAAATTTATTACTGATGGTCGTTTAAGTCATTCGACTTAACAGACGTTTAATCGGCTGACGGAATCCCTAAACCGGGTTTACTGGTTAAGAAAACGTGGTTAATTGGCCCAATTAAAAGACTATATTGCCCTCGTTACTTTCCCCCAAATCGATATATGAATATGAGACCAAGAACCCTAGATCAAAACTTCAATTTTCACAACAATTAGAGAGATGTTGAGTCAATGTTCTGGGGATGATGCCAATTCGGTGAGCAGAAGTTGGGGTCCTCTTTGCAACTGTGGTAGGGCGACAACGATTGTTAAAGCATGGACAAACGAGAATCCGGGAAGAAGATTCTTCAGAAGTGGTGTTCATGGGTTCTTCGATTGGGCTGATCAAGAGAAGCCATATGGTTGGCAGAAGGTGAGCTTATTAGAAGCAAGAGATGAGATTCGTCAGCTTAAAGAGGAAATAAAGATGCTTAATGAATCTGTGAAGACGAAGAATGATCAAACTATCAGTGCTTCGACGAATTTGAAAAGTGGTTTAGGGAATATATACGAACAAGAGAAGGCAAAGCTTGAAAGTGAAGTTATGGGTGCTAATGAGAGAGAGAAAATGCTTCGGCAGTTCATTGTGTTGTCTTGGGGATGCTTCATTGTTGTTATTGCCATGATACTTGCAATGGGGAAGTAGTTTTTGTTTTGTTTGTTGTTGTTGTTGTTGTTTTCTGTGTTGTTTTCTGTGTTGTCGTTGTTGTTGTTGTTGTGGTATGACAAGTTTGTAAGTCTTGTTTGAACTAATGGGAGTTTCATAAAAAGTTAATCCAACATAAGAGCCAAAAAGAGCCGCTTAGTCATAAGGATCCCACCAAAAACATACAAGGATCCCACCAAAACAAACATCATCCAACTTAAGCAGCATCCTACATCAGAAAGATCTTAAAAGACATCAATAAGATCAGCCTATTTCTTGCCAGGCTGCCAAACATCAAACACTTTGTCAGTCCATGGGGACATAAAGAAAACAGGCGGTTTAGGAGCTTCATATTTCCCAGCACCTTTACCACGACCCTTGCCAGCACCTTTGCCACGACCCTTGCCTTCACCATTCTTAGTTCCTGGAGGGCGTCCACGAGCACGTCCCCTACCACTTGGATTAGCTGCTGGAGCACTTGAATGCTGCAGTACTTGTGTGGACTGACTTTGAGAACCAGATGGTGTGGACTGGCTTTGAGCTTGCTGCCACCTCTTTGGAGCATTGTTAATGCTCCATGGATCATCATTATCCTATGAATAAGACATACCTTGATCAAATCTGAATAAGACATAACTAAAAGAGGCAATACTCAAAATGTCAGATTACTTACAAGACATAACCACAGCCTCACGACACAACTCCCTAATTCCACCATCTTTGTCTGTCTTGATAACCCTTGCTGAACTTCTATCCTCATGCGGAAGCTTGTACCAAATCGCTTCGACTTCACCACTCACTCCCTTTTCTTTGCAAAAATCCTCGAAGATTGACCATGTCATCAGATCAGGATCCATCAACATGTCTTTATCCTCGAACCCTCCAATGTAATCGAACGACTGCTCCTTGATTGATACATCTCCTCGGTAGTGAATGTTGAGTTTCAAACACTCGAAATCACTACAAAATAAGAAATTCAGTTGCTAATCGTTGTAAACAAAGTAAAACAATATCGATCCAACCCAAACCCAGAAATTTTTTGAAGTCGGATAACCCTAGAAATTCTAATCTACAGAGAAAAAACGCGAATCGACATACCTCATCTCTTCGATATACAATCCACTGACTCAACACATATGCAACCGATCAAACGCTTCCAATCATCGCCTCACTGAATTTCTTAGGAGATGAAACGAAGGAGAGAATCGAGAGAGTTAGAGAATTAGGGTTTATGATTTTTAGGTTTTTCCAACAACGATTTGGGGGAAAGTAACGAGCGCATTATAGTCTTTTAATTGGGCCAATTAACCACGTTTTCTTAACCAGTAAACCCGGTTTAGGGATTCCGTCAGCCGATTAAACGTCTGTTAAGTCGAATGACTTAAACGACCATCAGTAATAAGTTTATGATTTAATTGACAACAATTAATTAACTAAGATACATTTAGACCAACGCAAAATAATTGGGCATTAAACTTCCAAATAAAAATTATTTGGGGTTTTTTTTGGGAATTTTCCCAAAGAAAAAGAATATTATCATTATCAAGATAAAAAATGGTGGCCTGGCCTCTCCATAGGATGCTGTCTTTGAAGGCCCATAAGTAAGGCCATGACTACTTGACGAGTC
The DNA here is from genome assembly GCF_000004255.2 of Arabidopsis lyrata subsp. lyrata. Taxonomy (NCBI): domain Eukaryota; kingdom Viridiplantae; phylum Streptophyta; class Magnoliopsida; order Brassicales; family Brassicaceae; genus Arabidopsis; species Arabidopsis lyrata. Next base: position 774,152 of record NW_003302551.1, read on the forward strand.
AAAGAAAAAATGGTTCCATTTGACTAAAAGATGATCAAATAGTATTATTATGACAGCTATTGTACTCCCCAATCCAACAACACACGAATGCCAAGTCGGTGATTCATCATGAGGATTAATTCCTACAAAATTATCTAATTTTTTCATAGATTCAAGCTTGCAGGCTCTAAGTGAGAATCACGGATTGTACTTAAATCGAGTGCGAAAATAGCTGACACAAAAGATTTTATACGAGTTTAGAATCTTTGGAAATTTCTTACGTTTCGTGTAGATTTTTTTTTCTGTGTGTGATCTCACTAGCAAAACCCTTGCTTAAAATGTCGAGCTTTTGTGTTTACAATTTTTTTTTCCTTTCATTTTTAAAATAGAAAGAAAAAAAGAAGTAAAAGAAATTTCTGTTTATTTTAAAGATTCTACGCAAAAAGAAAATATATTCTTGCAAGTTTATTCTCAATTTTAAAAAATGCATGCTATTTCAAATTTAACCTTCATACAATATGTATATTCGAAAATTTTATACGATCACGCACATCAAAAATTTTAATTTTTATGAGTAGATTTGGACTCTTCATTACGAGAATTCCGATTTAATATATAGTTTATTAAATTCTAAAAAAATTACGATCATGTAAATCTATTATTACTAACGTCGTCAAGCTTCTAATATATCATAATTTAACAAACTTGATGATAGTGACGGTAGACTATATTTCAGATTAAATTCGATTTTGTAGATTTGACTTTCACTTTTAAAATAAAGCTAAATCTGTAAAACCATGTTATTTAGAGGATATTGTTTTATTTAAAAAAAAAAAAAAAAATCCTCCACTGAGGACTCTTGTATATTGGGCCTGGCCCTGAACATAACATCTTGCTCATCATCAAGGTAAAAAGACTAAAAGAGATCAATTAAAAATGTAAATTACCATAACTGTCATAATTTACTTTGCTTCACTTGATTAGGCAAAAAAATATTTGAATTTCATTTGTGTGGATCATGCCAGCTTTGGTTTAGCTCTTTATCAACATGTGCCACGTGGAGCAGCGTGTCAGTCAACTTTCATCAACTACTTCAATCTCTCGACGAAAATTACCGGCTATCACCGGTTCTCTCCCGTTTATTTAATTATTCCTTTTTTTTTCCTCTCGTCAAATCTCTCTCTTCTCCGACGTCGGCCGTTTCTTTTTCATTTTTGTCGTTTTTTTGTAAAATATTTTTTATTTCGGGAAAAAATAAATCCAAAAAAGAAGAAGAAAGAAATAAAAAGAGAGTTCTTCATTATGTGTATTCAAAATCTGAATCGAGAAGGAATCTGAATCGTTGTTAGATGAGAATCGGCGGCGTCGAGGTTATGCGATTTGCGTCGGAGATGATGTCATCGTCATCGTTATCGTCTTCGTCTTCGTCGGCGGTGGAAATGTTGAATCTCAAGGAAGCTTCGAATTGGTGGTCAGACGTAAACGAGTCTCCGATTTGGCAGGATCGTATCTTCCATGTCCTCGCTGTTCTCTACGGAATCGTTTCCGTCGTTGCTGTGGTACGTTTCGTTTCTGGATTTTGAAATCATCGCCGCTTAGGGAGGGATTGATGGATTCTTCGAGGATTTGGTGTAATTTGTGTTTGATTTTTGGTTTAGATTCAACTTGTGAGAATACAATTGAGAGTTCCTGAATATGGTTGGACTACGCAAAAGGTCTTTCACTTTCTCAATTTCGTTGTTAATGGAGGTTGGTGTTGAGTGATTTCGTATGTTACTTGCTTGTGTTCTTGTGTGTATCGCTTGTTGATTGATTTGGCTCATCTTTGTATCTCGCAGTTCGTGCTGTGGTGTTTGTCTTCAGAAGAAACGTGCAATTTATGCATCCAGAGGTTTTAGGATCTTTGACCATCATTGTAGTTTTAACCTTGTTGAATGGTTTATGTCAACCTTTCTAAATTTGTAAGTGTTATCTTTGTAGATTCTGCAACATATCTTGCTTGATATTCCAAGTCTTGCTTTCTTCACCACCTATGCTCTTCTGGTTCTCTTCTGGGCAGAAATTTACTATCAGGTAATTTCGAATTAGTATATAGCTGCTGGGTTTCTTTACTTTTCTTACTGGTTCTTTGGTTTTGTTATGATTGGACAGGCGCGTGCAGTATCGACTGATGGACTGAGGCCAAGCTTCTTCACAATAAATGCAGTTGTATATGTAGTTCAGGTATAAATTTGTGAAACTGGAAATTCTTAAGTTTGCTTTTTGTGGGGTCATGGGCTTGATATATCTAATTGGATGTATTACTTCCAGATTGCTCTTTGGTTGGTTTTGTGGTGGAAGCCTGTTCGAATTATGATAATCCTATCTAAGATGTTCTTTGCAGGTAATTAGCTTCCATCCTTGTTCACTCAAGCATGGTTATGCTATATATCTCTTACTTATATAGTCCATACTACTACTCACCTCTCTTGCGAATTTATAATTGCATTTGCAGGTGTTTCATTGTTCGCTGCGCTTGGATTTTTACTTTATGGTGGAAGGTAAAACCTGTTGCGATTTCAATATGTACTACATTTGACAAATTTGACACTAGCATAGTTTCTATCATTACCAGTCAAGTCATTTTGACTAGGAATTGTGTTGCCAAGAGTCATCATAAATTGTGACCAACTTGCTTGCAGTCACAGTCACTTGCGTTGTTGTTCTGCTTTGATGCCTAGCTAGACTAGATTCCCTTGGTGCTAAAGCTGAGTACCATTGAAAATGACTATAGCCTTGTATTTGTGCTTGATTTTGTGTCCTTTTCTTACGGCAGGCTTTTCCTAATGTTGCAACGATTTCCAGTAGAATCTAAAGGGCGGCGCAAAAAGCTGCAAGAGGTGAAACATCAATTGTTAAAAATCATAAGTATCAAGTCTTTACTATATTACGCTTCTCGATTGTTTACCGCCTTTCTCTCTTATGTATGGTAGGTTGGTTACGTGACAACCATATGCTTTACGTGTTTCCTCATCAGATGTATCATGGTAAAGACACACACAAACACATCATTATGTTGATATCTATTGATCCTTACCTTCTTGGTTGGATTATCTTCTCTACTACAGACTATAGTTAGTTTTAGAAATAACAACTAACCAAAGCTTTTGTCATTTAATATTTCTTTAGATGTGCTTTGCTGCTTTTGATGAAGGTGCAAACCTTGATGTGTTAGATCATCCCATCCTCAACTTCATATATTACCTGGTAACCTCTCTCTTAGCTCAATCGTAGAATCTGATCATGAACATTAGCTTTATATATAAAACAAAGAAACCGTCTCTTTTCGCATTTTCTCGTTTGTAACTTGATCATGTTACTTAATTACAGTTGGTAGAGATATTACCGTCCTCTCTGGTCCTCTTCATCTTGAGAAAGCTACCTCCAAAACGAGGCATTACACAATACCATCAGATTCGCTGAAATGTAAAGACACGACAACTAATGATCAGATGAAGAAGACAAGACCATGTTTGTTATATGCTTTTCTGTATTCAATAGAGAGAAAAGCGTAAGATACAAATGAATAGATCTAAAGCTGGTAAGTCTTTTTGGTTGATGATGGGAATGAATTCGCTTAGTTTTTGGCAAACTGGGTTTTGTTCCCCTTATATGAAGGTCATGTTGTAAAAAAAAAAGGTTTTAAAGAAAAATACATGGAAGGATTGTGTAAATTCGTATGGCGTTTTAGTAGTTGTACTACAATCGAATATACCGAACTACACCAAAATAGAAAAACTGAAATGCCAACAGCCACTTTTTACGATGGACTAAATCGCCATAGTTTTTCTGTTTCTCAAGTTTCATAAACTAAGTTAAAGTGGAGGAACAAATCTAATATTTATGATAGAAACAATGTGAAGATGACAAGGAACATTTTGCATTAGCAAACATTATTACAGGGTGGCACTAATCGAACACAGCTGATTAGCTGATTTCTCATTCAGGCTAAGTCTATGTCAGCTTCTCAGATTCCTTTTTCTCTATGAGTTTGATGAAGTTGCCGACAATTGTTTTGCCTTCAGTTGTTATAATACTCTCCGGATGAAATTGAACTCCCTGTGAATAATTGTTACAAGACTTCAAGAGTTTAGTTCCGTTTTTAATGGAGGAGGCAAGAAGATACATGAAAACACTTGTGTGGGTTTTACCTGTATATGCTTGTACTTCCTGTGACGGGCAGCCATAACCAGACCATCTTCTGTCCATGCTGTAACCTCGAGTTCATCACTAGGAAATGAATCTTTTTCGATAACGAGGCTGTGATATCGACCTACAAGGAAAGGGCTGAAGAAGACATACCAACAAAGCTTTGTTTTAATTCGCATTTACGGACTTGTTATTATGGTTTTCACAAAGCCAAATGATTGAACACAGAAAAATCTGATTCATACTTAGATTGTCCAGAGAACAAGCCTTCTTCTCCTTTCTCATCATAGTGAACCATTGAGCTTTTCCCATGCATAACACCAAATGGTGACCGCACAATCTTTCCTAATCAATGTTCATTACACAATTGCATTTAGGTTGTGTGGATACCATGTTAGAACACTGATACGGGAAAATAAGATGTCTTCTTTATATGCAACTAACCTCCAAATGCTTCTCCTATACACTGCAAACCCATACATACTCCAAATAAAGGAACAAGTGGTCCGAGTTCCAAAACGGTTTGCAAGGAAATCCCAGAGTCTTGAGGGGTACCTATCAAATTTGAGAAAGGTGTTATCTTCTTCTCCAGCGCTTTAAAAAGACACACCACATAATCAGAAGAAATAATTCAGAGGCCAAAATACTGTAGAAAAAGATAACAATCCAAAATTTCAACACCACATACGCCAAAATATTTACCAGGTCCAGGAGAAATCAATACCCCTCTTGGATTTTTTCTGCAAGAGGGAGAGCATATTATAGGAATCAACAACCAATTGATTAGCCATATTACTTATTTAAACCAGAATGCCCATAGTTTCCTCTTACCTTTTCAGCTCCTCTACTGTAAGTTCATCATTGCGGTAAACTTCGAAATGGCATCCTAGCTCTCCCATATACTGTAGAAAAATATAACAATTCAAAATTTTGTTTATACTAAAGCAGAAGAAACCATATCAAGAGAACAATCACGATATATAGTATGCACCTCACACGATTCTGCATGGAGAACTAGAAGTAAGACATGATGAAATCGTATATTTGGGATATATGTGCGTTATGTGAGATATTTAGAGCAGCCAAAATTTCATGAGAAAACGAGATATTCAAACTACGAATAACCAATCTAATGTCAAAAATTGCAACTCATAAAATCACCAATTCAAACTTTGAACATGATTAAAGATTCTACTACAAGCAACAAAGAAGTGATGTATTCGATTTTATTGGATCAACCATTACTCCAGAGAACGAGGAGCTTTCCAAATAATAACAAAAGAAAAACACTATTCTCCAGAGAACTATAGTTTTTCGACAATAAGATTCAATGGCGCGACATAAAGTCTCTGATCACATTAACAAGAGAGAATCAACATTACATAGTCTTATCTATTAGCATGTAGAAACTAGATTGGATTTTGAAATAATGAGATTCTAATAATCAATCACAATGCATACAAAATGAAAATTCAGCTGCTTTTACACCAAACAGATTCAAAAACACACATAAAAAATCTTAACAGGCGTAGTGAGGATTAGAGATAGTGTTAGAAATGAAACCTGGCAGAGATTGTAAGTGAAGCTGTCGTAATTATCAATGACGATGATAGGACCATTCTGCTTAGAGGAATTGACAACAACGGAAGGTATCGAATTCGATTCCGCCATTTCCATCGAAGCTTTCGCAAACACATCTCTACGACTCTTCCCCAAAACCGAAACTCCTATCACAGAGGAAACAAAAACAGATAAGAATCGAAACTTTGATTCGAATAACGCCTCTATCTCCAAACCAAGATCAGCTGACTTACTTGTCGGATTCGTAAGAGGATTAACGAGAGAAGGGTTTAGTCGGCGAGTGGTGGAGCCAGACTTAGGTTGAAGAAGACAAGACTTGTACTGTGTAGTAGCCGCCATTGTCGGAGAAGCAAAGATCCTTGTTTGATTCCAAAAAAGAAGAGTTTATAAAAAGCTCTGAGAGAGAGATTGAGAAATTTGACAGGTGAAACGGTGCGTTTTTGTGGAACATGAACCATGTGCCTAATTAGTAGATGAGTAATTGATAAGACTCTGTTTTGTTTGGTCAAAGTCAAAATAATATTTATCTACAATGGCGGCTACACTATCGTCACGTACCTGAGCGAGAGTGGTAAGATAACGAAGGAACAGAGGGAACGAGGAAGACGAGTGGGACTGCAATAAGAACCGGCGAGAGCTCCGGCAAGAGATCCGGCGAAGAAGACAGTGAAAAAGGAATCAGAGAGGTTGAAGAAGACCTAAGTCTCAGTTTTTTAATAAAAGGCTTACGATAAAACTAGTCCACTTATTAATCAGGCCCACTTGAGCCCATTTGCTTAGTACTCGATTATAAAACTCTCGTCGTGGTCTTTGGTCTCCCTGTTTTTACTTTTTAGCCTAGACGCCGGAGATAGACGCCGGAAAGAGGATTAGCGAGAAACTCTTAAAAAAAGGCTAAATGCGATGTACGACCATGGAAGTAACGAAGTCGTGGCCCAGAAGAAAGAAGAATAAGAGAGAAAGCAAGATTAGAAACTAGAACCAAAGCTCTGATACCATGTAAATATTTAAGATTTCAAGTAGGAAATGTTGAATGGATCATGATTAAAGATGGAGAGAAAAGATAGAAATGTATTGATTAAGAAGAGAGATTTCATGAGTAGGCGCTGTGTGGCTTTATATAGAACAGATTCTAGGTATGATGGGTTACGCACATTACAAGCATTACGTGGGTTACGCACATTACAAGCATTACGTCCTCATTCTTCCTTTACAAAGCGCACACTTTAGCCAGCCTTGATACAGCTCACTAACGGTCTTAGAACTCAAGTAACTGTATTTAACATATAACTATTAATTAGTTCATGTTAAATACCTTCTTGATTAACACTGATTGGAAAGTGAAAGTTGCGGCAAAGATGGGTCCTTCAGATCTTGCGGATTTCCTCGAAAAAGTGCCGGTACGCAATGTGAAACTCTGATCCAAATCTCTCAGTAAATTCAAAATTTTCAATTTGGTTGTTTAATAGGACAAGTATCCGCCTTTGCCGCCGGTGTTTCGGCTATTTAGATTTCTCGATTACTATGACTCTGCACTTTCCGGAGTAGCATGTCCATGGCGTCAGATGTTCCAGGAGTCTAATTTGGCCTGGCTTTTTGATGTGATCGATGTTCCGTTATCTTATATTCCTGAACCTGTCTACCAAACATCAGTCGATTGGATCAACCAACACGTTCCAGAGAACTTACGCTGTGGCTTTGTATTGTCGACATTTAATTATATTCTCCGTGATTTGCTTCCACAAGGTGTCAAGGAAGAAGAAGCTACTTATTGCCATTCTAAGGTAAACTTCTTTTTCGCTTTCACCACCGCTTACCTTTCTTTTGTTTTCACTAAATCCACTATGTTCTTCTATTTGTGTGTGTTTACGATTATTAGGTGGCAATGTTTGTTACATTAGCAATGGTAGTGCGTAGCAAACCTCGTGTCTTGACTAAGGTTTTACCCTCTCTGAGGTTGAGGCGTATCTATAAAGGACAGGGCCAGATTCCGCTTACAGTTTGGTTGATAACTCAGGTTCGTATGTGTGTGTACTACTAGGACCAAGTCTGTTGTGTTGGAAATTTTGTGTGTTTCTGTAGTAATCTGTATAGCTGTTCTCAACTGTAAAATGTGGACAGGCCTCCAAAGATGATTTATCTGTAGGCTTGCTTTCATGGGCGCACAACTTGTTACCTCTAGTCGGCAGCAACCCCCAGTCAACTGATGTCATCCTCAAGTTGGTTGAGAAGTGAGTCGAGAAAGTTTTCCCTTTTGCTATATATATACAATCATCTCATCTTGTTTCCTTTTTCAGGATTTTGGCCAAACCAGATGATCAGGCCAGATTTGTAAAAACTCCTGTTTGGCAGGAAATGCGACTTATTCCACCTCAGTCATTTGAGATCTTGTTGCGGCTTACATTCCCTGCAAGCCTAGAGGTACGTTTTACTCTATTGCAACTTACAAAACAAAAAACCCCCTTTATGCGTCTGTCGATTCTGATCACGAGCGTGGTCTATGTGTGCACACACACAGCCTACTACAAGTAGGTTTGTGGCAATTTATCCCTTGCTGAAAAAAGTGGCTCTTGTCCGTACATCAAGAAGCCAGGCAATAGAAGAGATATTCACTTTTTCTTTGAGATTATCTGGAGAAGAAGGTATCAGTAACAACCCTGAATCCTTGTTGAGCTTTTCTGCTTCTCTCTCTCTCTCTCTCTCTTCCAAATAGAGTTCTAATCTGTTATCTTTGTTGCAGGAAATACTGTTTTAGCCGAGGAAGCTAGATCAATCGCTCTCTGGTCTCTGACCGTAAACAAGGATTGCTGGAAGCACTGGGAGAATCTCTACGATCAGAATCTAAAAGCGACTATTGCTCTTCTTAAAATACTTGTAGGGAATATCAAGTACGGTGTAAGTGAGGCAATATATCAACAGATATTCACTTTTTCTTTGAGATTAGCTGGAGAAGGTATTAGTAACAATCCAAACCTTGAATCCTTTAGTTTTCTGTTTCCCTCCCTCTCTTCTTCAAATAGAGTTCTAATAAGTTAACATTGTTGCAGAAAATCATGTTTTACCCCAGCAAGCTACCGCAATCGCTATCAGGTCTCTGACCATAATCTTTGATTGCTGGAAGCAGAGGGGCAATATCTCTGAGATGAATCTAAAAGCTTGTGTTGCTGTTCTTAAAAAGCTTGTAGAGAGATGGAAGGATCATTCCCTCGATCTATCATTATCACTGATTGATACTCTTGCAGGTTCACCAGGAAGCAAGGCATGGAAACAAATCACTCGAAAGATATTTACTATCTCTTTGAAATTAGCTGGAGAAGGTATTTTACTAACAAACCAAACCTTGAATCCTTGAGTTTTTCGCTTCCCTCGAAACATCTCCAAATAGAATTCTAATGTGTGTACAGTTACAGCAAATCCTGTTTTAGCTGAGGAAGCTACAACAATGGCTATTTGGTCTCTGACTGAAAATGTTGATTGCTGGAAAAACTGGGACAATCTCTATCAGGAGAATCTAGAAGCTAGTGTTGCTATTCTTAAAAAGCTTGTAGAAGAATGGAAGGATCATTCCCTCAAACTATTATCATCGCCGAGTGGTACTCTCACTCTTGATCAAACTATGAAGAGCTTCATGGTACAGGTAATGCTCCTTGCTCTTCTAAGCTAACTAATTTCACCCTCCTCTCAGTTGTCATTTCATCTCTGACCTAACCTGTGATGTTTTCAGAACAAAAATGCCATCACTGGAGGACGAGCCAATTGTTCTCTTTACAAAAAAGCTGACAAGTCCTGCAAAGTGATCTGGTGGAGACTATCTCGTGTAAGAAGCACCCTCAATATTGCTGTGGTTCTTCTTGCTGTTGTGTTCAAGTCCTGCAAATTGATCAGGTGGAGAAGCAATCTCACAAATATAGCCATTACTGCTGTGGTTCTAGTTGCTGTTGTGATTCTAGCGCTGGTGGTACACATGTTCTATCTTCCAAACTGGTGGCAACTGGCAACAGCCGGGCTGAAAAATATGTTGGACTCATTGGACGTCAATTATAGGAAGGGTATTAGTCTGTAATTCGTGATCTTTGAGGACTGGGAAATCGATAGGAGTAAAATGAATATATGTTTAAATTCAAAAATTTTAGTGAAGCAAATGTTATATTTTGACCTTACAAAGTCAAATTCTTTGAAAGCTTTTTGGTCAAATGAGTTGAATAATATTTTCACACCCATAAAGATGGATTCTTAACAAGAAATTGACTATAGTTGGTCAAAAGGAATTCTTTTGTTGAAGGCCAAAAGGAATTTAGCTAACAAATATATATATATATATATATATATATATATATATATATATATTTTAAATCAACCAAAAATCTCTAAAAGCGATAACACATAATCAACAGAGAATCTATAAAGCAAATCATAAAGAAAAATATGTATATAAAAAAGTAAAGATAAAACACAATTTAATCTGTGTTGCTAATCTAAAATGCTTGAGAGACAGGTCTCTTTAAGAACTCATTATTTCTGAAAAAAACTAAAAATGATTTTTCAGTTTTCTCAGACACTATATGTTCTGTCTCGTATTTCAATGTCTGAATCTGAATCATAAATTAAGATTAAAATGAGAAAACGAAGAAACAAATTATTCTCTGGAAACTCTGTACATTGTATCTCAAAAGTATGAAAATCACTTCCTACATGTATCACTGTTGTCTCTGAAGATACTGTTTTACTTTCTTCTAGACATCATCAAGCCAAGAGACTAACTGTTGAGTCGTTGGTCTCTGTTTCGGGTTTTCGCTTAAACATAAACAAGTAATCTCGAGAACCCGAAACATCTCTTTATCATTCTCTTTACTGTATATTAACGGATCGAAAACCTCGCTTGCTCGATTCTCATGCTTCATCTTGACGACCCAGGAGATCAGATCCCTGCACCCTTTTGGTTTACACATATCCACCGGTCTTTTATCGGTTAAAAGCTCGAGAAGCACAACTCCGAAACTGTAAACATCGCCTTTGTAAGTAGCAACCGAGGCTTGCCCGTATTCTGGAGGAATGTAACCTAAAGTCCCAACCAAATCCGTACTTACATGTGTCTCGTAAGGACTCATCAGCCTCGCAAGTCCGAAATCCGCTAAATGAGAGTTGAAATTCTCGTCAAGAAGAATATTGCTCGATTTAATATCGCGGTGTAAGATATGAGGATCACACCCTTCATGCAAGTAAAGTAACCCTTTTGCAGCGCCTTGAGCGATTCTAAGCCGAGTTCTCCATTTCAATAAAGCTGGACCGTCGTTACGCTCGTGTAGCCAATAGTCTAAGCTTCCGTTTTCCATATACGAATAGATCAAAAGCCGGTCATTTTTGTAGAAACAGAATCCTCGAAGAAGAACAAGGTTCGGATGCTGTGCTCTTGAGAGTGTTTCAACCTCTGCTTCGAATTCTCTTTCGATCTGACCACAATCTCCGGATAACTTCTTGATCGCAACTTTCTTTCCATCTGGTAAGGTTGCTTTGTAAACCATACCAAACCCGCCACAGCCAATGATGTTAGCTTGATCAAAACTGTTAGTTGAGTCCAAAAGATCATCATAGGAGAGCTCTTTATCATTGTTCTGAAACAAAACCACAAGCTTAGATCCAATCTCTCCGAGTTCTTTGCGATTCATGCTCTCGGATTCTTCTATCTCCGGATCAACTTCCCCTGACCGTCTACGAGCACGCAACACAATCAACAAGAGAAGAGTGAGAAGGAAAACCGAACCAAACGCGATCCCAATCGCCATTCCAATGTCAGCTCCTTTGCTTCTTCTTGACCGTTTGATCAACGTTCTGTCAGAACCACCATCCATACTACCTTCAGAACAGGGGAACCTGTGTTCCCCACAGAGACTGTTACTCTCGAAGCTCGAGTTTGGAAATGTCTGAAACTGACCACCAGAAGGGATTACTCCCGAGAGATTGTTATTAGCAACACTGAACTTGGACAGAAACGAGAGCGTTTGCAGAGAAGCCGGGATCGAGCCCGAAAGACGGTTATTAGACAGATCAAGAGCTTCCAAGCTCGTCATACCCGAAAGCGAGCTAGGAATGGATCCTGATAACTTATTCCATTTAAGATCAAACACATGAAGCTTCTTTAAATTACCAAACTCCTCCCAAATAGGTCCAGAGAGATTGTTATGACCGAGCTCAATCGTTGGCGGAAACCCGAATATCTGATTGTATTGCAACGCTCTCGCGCTCTCGTTCCTTTTCATGAAAAACGGGAAATCTGGTGATGGTTCATTGAATGAGATATTACGGCTAGCGAGACTCGGCAACTGAGTTAAGCTCTTGGGGATTTCTCCGGTAAACGAGTTGTTAGATAAATCCAAGTAGAACAGATCTTTGAAACTACCAATCCAGCTCGGGATAGCTCCGGTTAAACGGTTCCAAGAAAGATCCAACAACTGAAGCTCATTGCTGGAGCTTAACCAACTCGGCATTGAACCAGTAAGCTTGCAATTCGCCACAACTAGCACTTTAAGCTTCTCGAAATGAAGACTCGAATCATCGGGTAAAGCCTCTCCATGAAAATTCAATGTAAGAACCAAAGTCGTCAAGTTCTTGCAATGCTGAAGTATCCCAAGCGCAGAAGAGATATTAGCCAAACTCGAATTCGATAACGAGAAGTAAGAGAGACTCTGGAAGTTCTTGAAACTCTCTGGCACTTGTCCATGGAAGACGTTTCGCGCAAGATTAACGTTCTTTAACCGCTTACAATCCGGTAGGTTCTCAGGCAACGGCCCATTGAATCTATTAGTACCTAAATCAAGAGAGTTCAAAGCAATCATCGCCGTGCAATTCAACCGCAAAGGACCGGATAACGAGTTGTTCCTCAAGTTAAGCAGATTCAAACTCGGCGAATTCGCCAACGTTTTCGGGATTCCTCCAATGAATCCATTGGTCTGACCTAAGAAAAACTTTAACTTAGGCATTTCGTCGAACACATCAGGGATTTCACCAGAAAACAAATTCCAAGAAACATCAAGACGAACAAGACTTGAGAGATTCCTAATCTCACGACTCAACGAACCAGAGAGACGATTCTCTTGAATCCCTAAAAGATTCAAACTTTTGAGATGAAACAAATCCTCAGGGATATTACCAGTAAGATCATTCATACCAAGACAGAGATGCTCGAGAAAAACACAGTTCCCAAACCCAGAAGTGAAATTTCCGGCGAAGTAGTTCACCGCAAGTTTCACAACCCTAATTTGAGTAGAGTTATGGCAGATATGAGAAGGAAGCGACCCATTGAGTTTATTTGAAGAAAGATCAAAACTTTGCAGAGCTGGAAGATTTATACTTCTTGAGATTTCACCGGAGAGATCATTAGAGCTCAAATCAAGAGTCTGTAGATTCTTCAAGTTAAAAATCGAAAGAGGGATCGAATCTTTGAAGAAGTTCCGAGAGAGATTAAGAACTCTAATCTCATCTAGCTTCCCGAGAGATTCAGACAACTTCCCCGACAGCTTCTTGTTCCCAAGCTCCAATTTAGTGACCCTTCTTGTGTTGTTTGTATTGCAGGTGATTCCGGACCAATTACAGCAATCTGTAGAAGAAGAAGAATTGATCCAACCATCTGGTTTTGGCTCGAGATTGGCTATGAAGTCACGTAAGGCCTCGAGGTCATGTGAATGGCACGTGACGGTGGTTTGAGATTCCGAGGAACAGAAGAAGCATAGTAACTCTATGAGGACGATGACGATCACACACAAACGATTAACACGCATTTCAAGAACAGAGGAAGAAGAAGAAGAAGATATTTCTAAGAAAAGTTAAAGGAAGAAACTTTGAGAAGAAGAAGAAGAAGATATCAACAAAAACCCTTGAGAAATCTGAGAGGATACGAAATGGGTTTTCTGATTCTCACCATATTAGATGATGATCAATGAAGATGAAGCAAGAGAAGAGAGAGAAAAATGACGACTTTTGACTTCAACACGCAACAGCAAGTAGTGGGTGTTTTAATGCAGGCAAATTCTAGAGAGAGAGAGAAAGTGGAAGAGTTGTGTTTGGTCTTTTTTCTGATACAGAATAAACAGTAAAAAAAACTTTAAATAAAGAAGAAGAAGAAGAAAGAAGAAGCTGTGAATAAATATTCTTTTTTCCTAAATGACGGTCAATAATATTAATTTAACAATGATTAATATTTGTTTAAGTTTAATTAACTTGTGTTTATATTAGCCCTTTTATGGAAAATTTGTTAAAGACCCGTTATAGAATATAGACAATTCTTTTCCGTATTTTATCAATTATAATTTGAGTGCGTTTAGTCATATATGATGAAGTCTTAATCAATAATTTTGACTTAAGAAAGTCTTTCTCAATTTTTATTTTTTTGGGTCCAAATCTTACTTTGAATAATAGACTTAATAGTTTGTCTATAGCCTTGGTCCTTCAACGGATAGATAGAGGAAAATTTGGAACTATTAATGAGAAATGAGAATGATCGAACGTAGAAAATTAAATGAGAAAAAAAGTTTCTATTGAAAGTATTTGAATGTTCTTTTAAGTTTTTTTTGTGCTTTTATTTTGAAAATAGTTAAGTTTATACATTTACATTGCAAATAGCTTTTATAAATGTTTTGTAAGTATATTGCTCTTTTACATTGCAAATGGTTAATTTTTATATTAAAATTTTGTCATGGGTTAATTGAATAATAATTAAAAATGACCGGAGAAGAAGGGAGTGACCGGTTAGGTCAGCTTTGAGGATTTAAGATGAGGACAAGAGAAAAGAGAGAAGTCAAAGCACGGACGTTGACACCTTGCATCTCTCTTCTCAACTACAATTTTTTTTTTCGCAAGTTGATAATGAATGAAAATAGACCTACAAGATATTCTTTAGTTTCCGATAAAAGCTTCCGCCAAAAAATCTAGATTTTCCATATTAGTACATGTTAATGCCTTTTTTTTTTTTTTTTTATTAACAAGGTCCGATCCATAGCCAATTCCTACTACACATGATAACACGACTTACTGGAGTCGAACTCCGGTAGAAAAAGCAGAGTGAAACGGACTTAACCATTTATCTAAAGACACGTCCCCATATTACATGTTAATGCCAAAGAGGAAATTTATCAACCTAATTTATTGTTTGTTGGTGAAAAGAATTTTATCGACCTATTATGCAGCATAGGAGCTATTTACATGTCCAAGAATCAATACGTTATATTTCCAATAAAAATTATTAATATATTAATTTAGTCTGACCGGGTTTGTATACTTGTAGTTTAGTGATTTATAATATCATCATGCAATAATTTGAATTAAAATTTAAATATATACTTGTGTAAGTTATAGACGATAAAAATAAAAATAAAACAACCGTTATGTACAAAATGTATTATATTTTTATACAAAAAATTCTCATATTTTTACATTTCAAAAATGGTCAATATAACAACATGAATTTCATTGCCAAAGGATTCTATTATGTCGTTAATACTTTTTCTTTTAATAATGACAAATTTAGAAACTGCTTTTATATGTAACGTTAACATAAAATTTTATCGTTAGAATCTGTCACTAATTAATTCGACGATAAAATTAAAATTTTTACCGTTATGTACAAAATTTATCATATTTTTATACAAAAAATCTCATATTCTCACATTTCAAAAATGGTCAATATAACCACATAAATTTCATTGCCAAAAGATTATATTTTGTCGTTAATACTTTTTCCTTCTAATAATGACAAATTTAAAATGCGTTAGTACTACTTTTATATGTAACGCTAACATAAAATTTTATCGTTAGAATCTGTCACTAATTAACTCGATAGAATTGGAAAAAGAAAACTCTGGCACTTTGGAAAATGGATTCTCTTGTAGTTATATATACGTTTATGGATTTTTCGAAGAAAAAAAAAGATTTTGACAAAATAAAACCAAAAGTCTCACACTTTTGCCATGATTTATTTCTTAAAGAAAAATAGGCTGTTTACACAACTTTCTTTGATGTTTTACTTTATTTATAAGTAATTGAGGACAATATAGGTGAATGGTGAAATGAACATAGACACAAAAGACTATATTGCTTAATAAACTAATTAGCCTACATTCAAAGTTGGTTTACCATATAAGAAATCACTTATAGAGTTTTCCTAGTGTGTGCATGATCTTTCATAAAGAGATTAAATATTGTTTTACGTAGAAAGTTAAGATACGATTCCATGTTTATAATAAAGTATTAAGGTCGACGATATCTATAATGAAGGAGACAGTCAAAGCATGTGGCATCGACTATTCAACTCTATAATTAATCTTCAATACCATGTGGCTTTGATATAATCTGTTTTCGTTAAGAGTCTTCCATCCTGCAATAATGTTTATAAGTTTTTTCTGAAAATTGACTAAAGTGGGTTTATAGTTTTATTATAGCTGATTTTGATATGTATGATATTAAGAATAGTGTGACTGTGATAGATAATAATACTCTTGTTGTTGCTAACATACAACGAATCTTTTTTATAAATAACAAAAAAAAAAATTGTAAATAGAAGATGACTGCAAAATATGTCAAAAAAAACTTTATAATATTTTTTCTACCTTTTCACGTATATCTAAACTCCTAAAATATAATACGATCGAAACTACTAAATTTAAGGAAAAATATCCAAAATAGAAAATATTGTACATACTTTTAATAGAAAAGACAAAACAATTTGTGAAAGATAATATCAGAAAAAAGAGAAAAGAAAAAAGCTCTTGCTTTGTCACACTAACACAATTCACAATCTTTCACAGTTTAAAGCCCAACATCATTTCTAATCTCTTAAAACCCAAGATTGTTGTTTTCGTAAAGAGCAACAAAGCCCATAGTTTATCTTTTCTTAAAAGCCTTCGAAGTTAGATTAGAACTTTATGGACCCACTTTCACTTGCTTGGGTATTGATCATACTATGTAGCTTTACGCTTAAAAGCCTTAATCTTTTCTGTTTTCTCAACAAATCAAAATAACCATATAATATGTAGCTTTACATTTGTTCACAAAAGTCTCAAGAGATCATTTAGCTAAACCATGTCTTCTTCTTTTAGGCCTGATCTTGAAGATAATAGTAGTGATTATATAAACGTTTATATTGTAGTTACTTGTTAGGGCATATGCAAGGGTGAAACTTATAAGATATATCTTAAGAAATTAAATTATTAAAATAATATTAGAAGTGGTCCCACATGGAGAGAGAAAGAGACGCAAACTCTAGTTGCCAAAACTGAAAAATGAAACCCTTCCACTCAGGGTTTGCCACGTGGAGCAAGATCACTCTAAGACCTGATCTTGCGGAAGATCTCTCCCTAGTGTTCTAACACACTATTCACATTATTTACAATTTTTTAAACCCTTAGACCATCTTATGTGTTCTCCCGTTAAATATGGTCTTAGGATTTGTTGAATTATGGATCCTAGAATTATAATGAATTTTGGTATATTAGAAAGTTAAATTGGTGATTAGTTTTATTTATGAGTTTTGATAGATGATGAATTTTATTAAATAGTATTTTGATACTTACAAATATGCCACCCAGTATATTAAAATTGTGGCTAATTGATACTTAAAAGTTAAAACTAGCCACAAAAATATTAAATAGTACAACAGATAATATTCCGTATCTAAGTTCATGGTCATATTGCCACCACCGCTATTTCGTTACCAATGTAGCCTCCTACGAGAAAGTGGTTACTCGGTTGCGAAGCTTAGCCCAAATTCGTGGCAAACTTAACCCAAGAAAATATTAAAAATGGACATGACATCTGATATTCCATATCTAAGATCATCGTCACATTGCAACAATATATATATTCGCTGTTCCGCTATTCCATTGCCAATTTATTCAGTACAAGCAAATGGCTTAGTCCATTTGACCATTCCGAAGCTTAGCCTAAATCTTCGAAAGAATATGCGGCTAAATGACCTTTCTTCTAGTATATTGTGAAGAGAAACTTGGTCGATACTTGCATTTCGTCATGGTTAAAGTGTGGTGAATGTATGAACCATGGACACATGGTTGCAGCTTTCACATGACAACAAAAAAGAATGGTTTGAAATGTAACAAATGTTGAACGAGGACTCAAGAATTCAAGATTATATGTAAGGATGTGAAACAAAACCATGAGAAGAATCATGAACAATCTTAGCTTTTTCTATTCAGACATTAGTACACGAGAGATAATTTATCAATTAACTTCTTTGCTATTTCATATCAAGAACTCCAAACATTAGAAGACAATTTTTTAAAACTGTGTTCATACTTCAAATACACAAAATTTAATCAGTTAGTTTCTTCTTTCAGACAGGTCTGATCTCAATTCCCTGAATAATCAAACCACTCTTCCAATTTCCATTCTGAGTCTCCATTAAACTAATCTCTATCTCATCACAACCTCCATTGTCAATGAAAAACCTCCCAAGCTCCACTTCACTCCATCCATCTACTCTCTCCTTTGGCCCCTCCACATTCCTACCACGCTCCCTCTCTCCTTCAACTTCTTCTTCTTCTTCTTCTCTCGGAACCCGCAGCCACGGACGCCTCATCCTAAACGCTCTAGAAACCGCAGCGTGCGAAATCCCCGAGTAACCAAAACCGCTGCGTGAATCCATACCGGATTCAAGAAACACTGATTTCTTGGTAGCTTCTTTGCCCACGAAACCAACTCCAGCTTCCACAGGTACGGAATCGAACCCATATGATCTACCATATGCCGTCTTGTACACCACGTAAACCGAGTAATGAGTCCCTTTCGATAACATTCCGCAACTTATCTTTCCCTGAATCTCAAACCAACACACATTACGTAGCTCAGCTACTTTCTCAAACCTGAATTCACATATAGACACAAAACTAAGTAAACAAACCCGAATTGCACAAAATCAAAAACAGAGGAGAAAAGAACAAAAAGATGAGAACTTTACTTAGATTCAGGAACTGTAATCCATTGCCAATAAGCAGGAGCATCTCCCCAAATGATCGACAACTCCATTGCTGATAACATGAAACACTTCTTCCCACTAGCTTTCTCTAACCAAAAGCTCTGATTTTCCCAAAAAATCAACAAAAAAAATCAGGATTCAAAGGACAAAAAGCAAAACCCTAATTTCAAATTCTCGAATCGGATTCAAATTATTTACCTTTTTGCCATCTTCAATCAAAACAGAATCATTAGCGAGAGATAAAAAAATCTCCTTTTTCGATAAAAGATTCGCCGATCGAGCAACAACAAGAGACGAATATTCCGACGGAAGAAACATCTCCCAAACCAAATCCGATTGCGCCGCCGATTTCACCGTTTTCGAAACCGAAGCCACAACACAAGCGTCTCGTGGACTCGTATGTGAAATCACCTTCGAGATGCAATCTTCCGGCAATGTATCGAACCGCGACGCTCTCGTCGCAACAATCTCATCGTTTCGGCTACTTCCGCCGCCGGAATTCGAATCTCCGCCGTGAATTTGTTCCATTGTTTTTGGAATCTGATGATGAAACGGTGTGTTTTGTTATGTTGTTGTGAGCGTGGCAATGAAGTGGATATTTATATCCTTCGTGATGCGTGAAAGACTTAGAGGTTAAGATTTTAATGTGATATTCCGATAATACCCTTATAAGTCAAAAGTTGTTTTCCAAATAAAAATTTGTAAAGGTTTTTGGCCTTTATCTAATCAGGCAAAGCAAGTGACTTTTGTTACGTGTTTAACTTACCTATGAAGTCTTTGTTACGACTTATGACGAGATATATTTCTATTAATTATTCCCATAAGTCAATAATAATTCAATGTCTTAATCAAGACCAAGTTCATGTATGTATGTATATGTGTCATTCTATTTCTACAGCTCTTTCCCAACACTCCTAAGTAAAGTCTGCAAAAGCATTATGGGATGATAAGAAGAAAATAAACACAATTTCTTTATTGAAATTTGTTCATGTGAGGATCATATAAGAAGACTTCATATTTAAACATTACACACATAAAAATCCAAATACTCTACTTCTCTTTCTTGAAGTAAAAAAAAGTCTACAAAAGCATTGAGTTTGTTCATGTGAGAATCATGAACATCATAATCAATAACCCGAGGTGACAAACATCACAATCTAAAACATTAAAATTTCATGTTACAATACAACAAAGTTTCTCACTTGCTTAGGAATATATATTGAACCAAAGCAAACAATACAACAAAGTTTCTCACTTACTTAGGGGCTTTTCGTAGGGCGGAATTCGATTCCTTGAATGATCAAACCACTCTTCCAAGAAGGAGACTTAATCTCAATAACACTAAACTCAATTTCATCACAACTTTCTTCATTGAAGAATTCACCAAGCTCAGCTTCCATCCACCCATCTTCTCTCTGCTCTGGTTTCGTTACATCTCTCGTTTCCCTCCCTCTCCTTCGATCCCTAGGTCCAACGAAGTATATGAACCTTTTAGAAGATTCTTGTCCCACCAAACCAAGTCCAACTTCTACCGGCAAATGCCCTAATCCAGGACATCCATCATTCGTCTTGAAAACAATGTAAGCCGAGTAACGAGTACCAGGAGATAATAAACGAGTGCTTGTCTTGCCCCGAATCTCAAACCAACATACATTAAGAAGCTCTGCTACTTTTTCAAATCTACATAACAACAAGGTGTGCAAATTCATCATCATCATTGCCAATTCCAAGGACTATTAATTAGAGAGGAAAAAAAAGAGTCACCTAGATTCAGGAACTGAAATCCATTGCCAATATTCAGGACTACTTCCCCATGTGATCCAAAGTTCCTTTGAAGATAACATGATACACCTTTTCCCACTCGCTTTCTCTAACCAAAAGCTCTATGATTTTTCGAAAAATAAAATAAAATTGTTAAAGAATAATTAAACTTTCTA
Source organism: Arabidopsis lyrata subsp. lyrata (assembly GCF_000004255.2). Lineage (NCBI taxonomy): Eukaryota > Viridiplantae > Streptophyta > Magnoliopsida > Brassicales > Brassicaceae > Arabidopsis > Arabidopsis lyrata. Next base: position 794,816 of record NW_003302551.1, read on the forward strand.
TAATCAGGTTTAATTCAGATTTATGTTGCCATAATTATCTAACAGAAATCAATGATTAATAAACACATGATTTTCGATTTGATCATTGTTCTCCAATCGTATAAACAAAAGAATAGATATAAATACCTTTTTGCCATCTTCAATCAGAACATGATTGTGGCAGAGAGCGAAATAAAGCTCCTTCTTCGATGCGAAAACTCGAGATTGAGAAACCAGAGATGAATAATCCGGCGGAAGAAACTTGTCCCATACGCTATCGGAATTAACAGCCGATTCAAAGGTTTTTGAAACCGATGCAGCGACGCACGCTTCTCGTGGACTTGTGAAAGAGATTATGTTGGAGATGCAATCCTCCGGCAAGACATCAAAAGGTGACGGCCCCGGAACAACGATCTCTCCACCGCTAGATTCAATAATGCCATGATTTTGCCCCATCATCGATCGGTGCCTTTGATCAAATCGTGTGTATTTGGGAAAACTTAATAAACTCGTGAGTTCTGACTCTTTCAAACTCGATTCTTTTGTAATAAAGGAATATAATAGACAAATGGTTCGTGTAATGTTGTCCACACATATATACGAAACTACCTTACATTACACGCTTCATGTTTTCACTGTTGTTTGGTTTTGCACTTTTTGGTTATGAAAAATTCTAAACTAACCATTGAACCGACATTTATATGATTTTATGATAAAAAAATGTTAATCTATACAAGATTGTACATCTAAACTTGTTACATAAAATTGAAATATCTGTCCATTCATTTATACAATAACACGCTATTTTGATTGTGAACATGACATTTATAGTTATCTATATTATTTCGAATTTGATTTTGCTAAGTAACGGTGTATAAAGCGTGGAAACGAGGCAGATATTTTATCTTCGTGAGTGATCGTTACAGGTTAAGATTTAAATGTGATTTTCCGATCATAACCTTGTAAATGAATCGTCTTCAAAGAATCTATCAAAAGTTTATTTTTCAAAAGAAGTTTTGCCTTTATTTAATCTCCCAAAGCAAATAACTTTTGTTCCATGTTTAACTTACCCCTGAAGTCTTTGTTACGAAAGATATAATAAATTATATTAATTAGTCAGAAAAAGTCAATAATTTATATATTTAATGAGTCTTTGTTTAAATTTTAAAATCAGATCATGTCGACAAATTTATTCATTTGTTATTCTATATCTCTATTGTTTTTTGCCAAGTAATTTTCTGCAAAAGCATTGTAGATGATAAGAAAACACAAAAAACAATCTTTATTGAAATATGTTCATGTGAGAATGATGAACATCCAAATCAAAACATTGCAATCCAAAAACTAAAAATAGTTCGTGTTACCATACAACAAAGCTTTTCACTTGCTTAGATATAGAATTGAAAGCAAACAAACAGAAACTGGAATCATCCAAACATGATATTACTTTACTGGCTTTTCGTAGGTCGGAATTCGATTCCTTGAATGATCAAACCACGCTTCCAATAAGGAGACTTAGTCTCAAGAATACTTGTTGCAACCTCATCACAACTTGATTCATTGAAGAATTCACCAAGCTCAGCTTCCATCCATCCATCTTTTCTCTCCGTTGGTTTCGTTACAACTCTCGTTTCTCTCTCTCTCCCTCGATTCGTAGGCCCAACAAAGTAAATGAATCTTTGAGATGATGCTTGTCCCACCAATCCGACTGTAGCTTCTGCTGGCACATCCCCCAAATTAGGACATCTATCCTTTGTCTTGAACACAATGTAAGCCGAGTAACGAGTTCTAGGAGATAGGTATTTAGTACTCATGCCCCCTCGGACCTCAAACCAACACACATTGAGAAGCTCTGGTACTTCTTCAAACCTGCATGAGTGCACCATCATAATCATCATCATCATGAGAATAATTAGTGATTTCAATAGAATTGAATGACAAAAAAGGAGTTACCTAGCTTCAGGAATTGAAATCCATCGCCAATATTGGGGAGTACTAACCCATGTGATCCACATATCTTTCTTCGGAGATAACATGATACACTTTTTCCCATTCCCTTTCTCTAACCAGAAGCTCTTTTATTTCCCGAAAATAAAAGAAAAAATTCAAAATTCAAAACAATCATAAATATTCAATAGAGATGCATGAGTTTATAACTTAACAACTACACCAAAATTGTTCCATCATATCAGAAATATTTTTCTGAAAACAAAATTTCAAAGAAATCTAGTTGCCATAATCATCTAATTAACATAACTCGATAATTCAACACACGAATCTTCATTTTAAGGAACTGATGTATGTTACACATATATATATATATATACCTTTTTACCATCGTCGATTAACACAGGATTATCGCATATAGCGAAATAGAGCTCCTTCTTCGATGAAAAAACTCGCAATGGAGGAATTAGAGATGAATAATCCGGCGGAAGAAACTTGTCCCATACGCTATCGGAACTAACAGCCGATTCAAAGGTTTTTGAAACCGATGCAGCAACGCACGCATCTCGTGGACTTGTGAAAGAGATTATGTTGGAAATGCAATCTTCCGGTAAGTTATCGAACAGCGACGGTCCGCTAGATTCAACGCCGTGTTTTAGCATCATCGACGAAGAACCGGCCACTTCTTTGCCTTTCCCTGTGGAGTCAACGCTTTGTTTGTGCCCCATTGTTGCTTCTATGATCTGTGTAATCTTTCTTGGTTTGGAAGCTGAGAATTTAAAGAAATCTTCTAAAGTCGCCTACGTTGTTAAAAAAATAGAAAATGACTCGTTTTTTAGTCGTCAGAACATATTTACGAAACTACCCTTATTCGCATAAATGCCTGCCGCGTGCGTTCCTACACGTTCACGCACGCTGCATGTTTTTTACTGACTGTTGGTTTAGCAAATTTTACTCTTGGCTTTGGTTTGCAAAATTTTTACTAACCATATCCGTAAAAATGATTGGGACAATTAACGGCCTACAAAAATAGAGAACTTTACTAAGACCAGTACATATTTATTCATATGTTATTCTGTCACTTTAGTTCTTGGCTATGTAAAATGTACAAAACCATTGTAGATGATTAGATAAACAAAACACATCTTTTATTATTGTAATTTATTCATGTGTGAGAATGATGAACATCAAAATCAAACATTACAATAAAAAAACCCTTAAGATATGTACAATACAAATGTTTTTCACTTGCTTTTATATAAAATTGAAGCAAACAAACATAGACCGGAATCATCGAAACCGAATATTAGTTTACGGGGAGAAATTATATGGGGAGTCCCCTTTTGTATAATTCTAACCCCATAAATCCCCGTTCAAAACATATAATATTTTTTTCTTCATTTTAATTCGAAAACTGGTGTTTTTACCACTATACCCTGAATAAAACCCAAGTATTACATCAGAAAACCAGGATCTATCCACCCGACCTATATTGACCCGGCGAGCTCTCGGATTCACTCCAATTTTGCGACAGAGTTACGGATTTTCAAAAATCAAATCCCTAACTTTTCTCCTTTTCTCTTCGCTCCATCTTAAACGAGAAAGAGAAACCCTAACTTTTCAATTTCAAATCTCTAACTTCTCTGAATTCTCTTCCTCTCTTATTCAAATCTCCCCAGAAACCGATTGCCTCTCATTTTCTCTATTCAAATCTCTCCAAATTCGATTGCGTTTCTTGTTTCTCTTTCTGTCCGATAATGCCTCCAAAGAAAGGGTTAAAGAGGAAGAGAGTAGCAAAGGCAACGACGGTGGAGCCAACTTCGGAGCAGGAGCCATCCTCGACGGAGCAGACATCTTCGACGGAGCAGCCAACTTCGGAGCAGCCATCCTCGACGGCGCAACCATCCCCGACGGAGCAAAATAAGGCAATTGAGGGAGAAGGAGCTGAAGAACAACAAGTCCTGGGGACCTTAAGTCCGGTTTTAGAAGAGTCAGACAAGAATGAAGAAGAAAATTCTGAGAAGAATGAGGAAGAAGAGAGTGGCGAAGAAGAGAGCGAAGAAGAAGACAAAGAAGAAGAGAAAGAAGAAGGGAATGAGGAAGGAGAGGAGTCCTCCGATGATGATGGTAGTAGATCTTTGGGCGGAGAGTCCTCCTCTGATGAGAGTAAGGAGGATGAGATTGCGCCAGAAAATCAGCCGGAAAATGCTATGGTAAGTATTTGAATGGTGTGAAACTGGTAGAACAGGGTAATACTATGTGTATATCTGTGTACTACTGATAGAACAGGGTAAAACTATTATTTATTGGTATAACTGGTAGAACTGGGAATACTATGTGTTTGAATTCTGGGTATAACTGGTAATACTAGGGCATTACTATATGTTTGATTTCTGGGTAATACTGGTATTACTAGGGTATAACTATGTGTTTGAATTCTTGGTGAAACTGGTATTACTGGGATACAACTATGTGTATATTTTTAGGGTAATACTGGTAATACTATTCGCAGAATAATGATATATGAATGAATGTCTGTTTTGTTGCAGGAGATCGACGAGGAAACAGAAGCAATACCACCGCTGAGTATGTATTTCCCGCCTTCGGAATATGTGAAGAAAATCAAGCTATCAACTCGGTGCTATATTCACGAAGTGTTGACTACATTCGATAAGTTGGAGCCTCCGATGAGCAAGTCTGAGAGGGCATTTTTTGAGAATCATCCGAGTTTCCAACACGTCTTCCACATGCCAAGAGATCCAAACCACCGAGTTATGGGAATGTGGATGCTCCTTCTTCACACAGCGCGCATTGAAAGGAAGAAGGAAGTGTGGTTCATCGTCAATGGCGTTCCAATCCGATATGGTATATCGGAACATGCATTGATATCAGGCTTCAATTGCAAAAACTATGCACTTGGGTATAAAAATGTGGGAAGTACGGTGTTCAAGACGAAGCATTTCAAGAATGCTGTTGTGAAACGTGAAGACGTGAGAGAGAAGCTCTTAAAAATGGTACCAAAGGGTGAAAGATCTAAAGATAGGTTGAGGATGATGGTCCTCTATTTCCTAACCAGCATTATTGTAGCGCCTATCAAGACCGGGGAGAAGGCACCTGAAGTGGATGAATTGTGTCTAAAGGCTGTAAATGATCTTGCGTTTTGTAAGAATTTTCAATGGGGGAGGTATTCTTTTGATTACATGTTACAAACCATCGCACACACGATGGATCATTTTAATGGTGTTGTCACCAACAACGAGAAGTACATATGGCCGGTTGCGGGTTTCTGTCTTCCGATAGAGGTTAGTTACAAGTTATAGTAATTGGTGATTGTTTGGAATACTGGTAATACTGGGAATACTATTTATTAGGAATACTGTTTATTATAGGAATACTGGTAATACTGCATATTAGAAAACTAGTAATACTGGTATTACTGTTGAATCTAAATATATGTTTTTTTATTCTGTAGCTTCTTGCATTCGAGGCAATCCCACTGTTGAGGGAAAAATTCATTGAGGACATTGCAGGAGCAGATGAGGGATGTCCTAGGATGTGCAAGGTGAAGTTCAAGAAGAACCATTTGAAAGGCATTCCTCTTGATACTATTAATCATGAATTGGGTACAACTCAGGTTAGTTGTCCTATATATTCTGTTTTATGAAACGTTTGCTATTCTATTTAATTATAATAATCCATATTTGTTTATGTTTATAGGTCATTGATTGTATCGTCTCACCTAGAATTGAAGAGCACGCACTTATGAGAGCAATCACGGAAGAAGAAGACGACGTTGACATAGCTGATCCGGTGGTGGAAAGTTGGTTGAAGCGTCATAAAGAGGGCCGTCTAATTAGGTTTGAAGAGCTGTACCAACAGGATCTACAGGCCCGAGGAATCATCGCAGGACCAGAGATTGCGGGTGGTGAGGATATTCCCGCAGTAGATGGACAAGAACTCCCGAGTTTGGCTGCTGTGGTGGAGATGATTCAAGACATGAAAGTTGGGATGACAGATCAGCTGAATGAAATCCTAGTATTGATTTCAGGGTTGGATGATACAGTTAACTCGTTGGATAAAAGAGTTAAATCGTTGGAAGCATTCAGGGAGGCGCAGAAAGTAGATAAGAGAAAGGTACGATTTGTAATACTGGTATAACTGAGTAATACTGTGATATAACTTTGTTCAATTGCAGGATCAAGAAGAGAAGAATCAAGAGAAGGATGGTGACCCGGAAGAGACAACCCAAGAGAAGGATGGTGACCCAAAAGATACAACCCAAGAGAAGGATGGTGACCCACAAGTAACCAAGATGACGACTCGGAGCAAGAGACAGCTTGGTTGACTGATTTGTCTCTTTGATGTTTGGATTTGAACTTGGATTTGTTATGTTAATTGTTTTGGATTTGTCTTGTTAGGATTTGAATTTGGATTTGTTAAGTTAGTTTTATAAATTTAATTAAGGAATACGGGTAAAACTAGTAATACTGATAATGGTAATACTGGTAATACTAGTAAAACTGGTATTACTAATTAAGGAATACGTGTAAAACTAGTAATACTGATAATGGTAATAAGCTTACAAAGCATAGGAAAGTCTCATAAATCATAGAAAAGTCTTACAAAGCATAGACAAGTCTTACAAAGCAAAAAATAAGCTTACACATTAGTGAGCGACTAACTCCGAACGCATTTCTCCGCTAGATGAGCGACTAACTCCTTCAGTTTTTGGATCTCCTTACCATTACCTTTCAACTCCGAACGCATTTCTTCTTGATAGTACTCCAAGCTTTGAATCTTTTTGTGATGGGTATCAACCTCCTCCCTTAAGTTAGTCACCTCTTCTTCCATAGCTTTATCCCAAAGTTTCCGAATGTGTAAACCATCATTCTACAGTACAAGAATTCTATATCGAGATCAATTATTCAACATACATCTGGGTAATACTAGTGTAACTAGTAATACTACATACATCTGAGTAATACTAGTGTAGCTAGTAATACTACATGTTTACGGGTAATACTAGTCTAACTAGTAATACTACATACATCTGGGTTCTCAGAGATCTACCAGTTCTACAAGTTCTACCAGTTTTACTTTCGCGTCAATAATGATACTATCTATTTACCTTATACACGTTGCATTGATAGTATCTCTTCCCTTTGTCACCATCGTTCTCAGAGATCTTGTCGAGGATGCGTCCACCACAAGGACATCTATTCGGAATTCCTTCCATCATTCCGACTTCTTCTAATTGATCATAAATCTTCTTAGCGTTCTTCATCTCATCATACCATGGATCTCTCTCACACAATCGATCCATAATTGAAAAAGAGAGAAAGATTGAAGAGAAGGAAAAAGTTGGATCTCGTTTTCTTGAGCTTGGAGAGAGAGAGAGAGTGAATTGAGAGATAGAGAGAGAGAGAGAGGAGAAGTCTCGATTGTGAATTAGAAGTGGAGAAAAAAAGAATTTTAGTTATTTGTTTTTGTTGATTTTGGGTTTAATTGATTTTGGAGGGAAAAAAAATTTGGGGGGAGAAATTGGAATTATATGCCCACGTGTGCGTAGTCAAACCCACGTGTGCGCAGTCAAATCCACGTGTGCGCAGTCTTTGTGACATGTGCGCCGTTTTTTTTTTAACATAGTTGTACCCTAGTTTTCAGTTGTACAAATTGTCCACATAGTTTTACTTTTGGTGTTTTCAAATTTAACCAGTATTACACATCCTTAAAAATGATTTATCTAGTTGTACACTTGAGGAAACTCTATTATTATTGAATTCTAAAGGTTTAATGTAATAAAATGTTAAAAATATATAAAATTGTAAAATATCAATCCTAAATTGGAGTTTATATCAAAAGTGAGCTTAAAAGTATAAGGAATATGTTGGATGTAGTCTCATAAAACAATCTTACATGAAAATATATTTTTTTCCCTATTCTTACTTCGTTTTAAATCATTTGTAAGAGTTTATTATCACTTAATAGTCTATGTTATAGTTGGTGTTGAAAAAATTAGAAATATCAAATTTCATAATTTTCTTCAGTAGTTATACTAGTTATACCAGTGTTACCTAATTTTTTCATTAGTAATACCTGTTATACTAGTATTACCCTTACGCCAGTGAATTAAAACCTAGTATTACAGGAGGCAAATCTAGTGTTACATAGTTGTACAACGCAAATATGGTTTACAAATCATCAAGTTCAGATAAAATCAAATACTATGGTTGCCAAATAACAACCATTGCATCGATTGCCTCGGCCTCCTTTTGTTTTGAGTCCTTTGACGTTTTGGACGCCTTTCCCCGGTGGATGGAAGCCTCAACACTTTTGTTCTACCCTTCTTCTTTTTCCGAGGCAGAGGTAATACCTTCAACGCTTTGATCTCATCTGGGATATCCCACTGTGACTTATCCGGGACTAAATAGATAGTCCTATAATATGCCAATGCCCACATCTCCGCCCAATAATACTTTGAAACCAATTCATGTATTTCCATACTTCGAGTTCTTGTTGTATCTCTCTCGAAGGCAATGAAACCGGCTAGTGCATGCACACAAGGATACTTTTGGATATCGAACACCTTGCAACTGCAAGTTTTCAAGAGTAAGTTGACAAAATATTCTTTCCCTTCACTACCCCTGACATTGTATTCAAGCTGGAATGTGTTTAGCTCCGTCACTTTTAGTTTCTCAGCTTCAACCCATAAATCATGCAAGTAGTTCTCCACTAAAGGCACCAACTTATTCTCATTAGATCCTGACGCGGCTTCTTTCCGATGTTCATTAAACCAAACAGAAATCTTGGACATGATTGCATCAAGCATGTGTATTAAAGAATACTTCCTTGCATTGAGGAAAACAGAATTCAAAGATTCCACACAGTTGCTTGTGTCCAAATTGTATCGCTGTCCTCTGAAACAACACCTAGCCCATTTTTCTTTCACGGTTGTATCCTCCAAATAATTGGCCGCAGAAGGATATCTTAGCTTAAAAATTCTGTACTCCCTCTCGAATTCAGCCATGGTGTAAACCCGACTTAATTCCATGAATCTCCATGCGACTACGTCTCTGTTGACATTAATGGCATGACCTTTCACATTTTGGGATAAATGCCAAATACAATACCCGTGATGAGCCGCGGAATACACATTACGTATGCCTTTGATGAGGCTTGAATTTCTGTCACTCATAAATACCAATTCTGGAGTATCGGGTACAACTGTTAGCAGCTTCTCGAAGAACCATCCCCAACTAGCATCATTCTCACTGTCGAGTACGCCAACCGCTATGATATAATGATGACGATTTGGGTCTTGAGCTGAGGCAAATACTAGAACACCACCATATCGGTTCTTCAAATGTGTTGCATCCACAATTATCACTTTCCTCATCACTTGAAAGCCTTCAATGCTAGCACCCAAAGCTATGAATAGGTACTGAAATTTATCTTCCTCATCCAATTTCAGATATGTTATTGTACCTTCATTTACCTTCTTCAACATGTACAAATAACAATTGATATCCTTGTAGCTATCTTCCGCGCTACCTTTTAAATCACAAATGGCTTTCCTTTTCCCTCTAATTGCGGTGGAGTACGATATCTTCACACCTAATTTCGTCTGAACAAGCTCCATGATAACCTTAGGAACTGGAGTTTCCATTTGTCCTGGAAAAGTATCATGAAGAAGAGCTGCTACTAATTCAGGAGTACCTTTCCTCTTCCTCATCCTTGTACTACTCTTACTTATCCGGGTACAAGTATGCATCTTGTTGTACTTTCTAATCGAGTAAATACTTGTATTCCGAATATTTGAAGCTCGTATACGCCAAACACAACTTTCTTTAGAACACCTTAGGACATACCGCTCCTTATCAGACTTTTTAATAACATAACCAAAACTGTTAGCAAATGCACCTTTGTCCACCACTTCCTGCAATGCCGCCCTGCTTGGAAATTCTTGTCGTAAAATCAGTCCAATACCGTCTTCCCATTCTTTTTTAAACTGACCAGCTTCTACAACAGGCGGTGGCTCAACGTATTCATCACCCCTATCATCACATCTATCCATAGATTCATCACGTGATCCAATCTCAGGATCTTGAGTATCATCAACCTCCATTATTGCCTCATTTGGTACTATTCCTTGTTCCTCCTCGCATTCGCACAAAACGATGGCAGCACTATCTCTCATTTCATCCTCATTTGAATCCAATTCCACATAGTTCTTACCAACAGAACTTTTATTGAGGAGCTCCACTCTCGACAGTTGCTCGGGCAATTCTGGTGGAGTGATGACGTCCACATTCAAAACATATCTACGGTTATTTTCACCTGAAGATATATAGACACCTACATCCTCATCATCACTAATGTAAATCTCTTCAGTTGGTCCCATCAGCACAGCATTGTATCTCATTTGCAATTTAACCTTACTTTCATCTAATCCAAGCTTCGTGCATATCCTACCTTCTAACATGGAGAGCGTTATTTTCCCCTCCGATGTATTCATCATCAAGCTATACATGCGACCTTTGCATTTAAAATATATGATCACGTTCTCCATCATTGTATCCTGCAAAAACAATACAAAAACTCTGTCAGTTATACTAGTTGTACTAGTTGTACTACAATTCAGGGTAATACTAGTATAACTAGTCATACTACATGTAAATGGGTAATACTAGTGTAACTGGTGATACTACATGTAAATGGGTAATACTAGTGTAACTAGTCATACTACATACATCTAGGTAATACTAATATAACCAGTAATACTACGTATATATTTTTCAATAGATTCAGGTACAATTCTACCCAGTTCTACCAGTTGTACTTTCGCGACAAGAACTCAAATCGAATGGTTTCGGGTTCAAAACTACAATTCACTATGATTCAGTTGCTGTAATCCATTTCTTACCCATTTACAGACCTATTCGACCCAGAAACTATGCATAAACTTCCAATGTGCATATCCAAACACAATTTGCTTAATCTCAAATCTAATTGAATTGAATCTCCTACATTTCTAAATCCAAAACTTCAATTTGAAGCTCTATGCAGCTCGAACAACATACCTTTTCTCTCTATCTCGACGCAGCTCGCCGGAGGAGAGGATACGGCTGCAATGGCGACTCAAATCGAATTTTCTGGCGAGGAGAGCTCGAGCTCGAGCGTTCTCACGTTTTTTTTTTTTTTTTTTTTTTTCTGTTTTCGATTTTTTTTTTTCATTTCACAAAATTAATTAATTAAAATGAGGGAAAAAGAAAAAGAAAGGGTAAAATCGTCAGATCACATTTCATTAATTGGGAAGGGGATATGTAGACATAAAAAGGATATAAGAGGTTTATGATTTACAAAAGGGGAGTTATGAGACATTTTCTCGTTTACGGGCGTCTTCGTAGGGCGGAATTCGATTCCTTGAATGATCAAACCACTTTTCCAATAAGGAGACTTAATCTCAACAACACTTACTTCAACATGATCATCACAACTTATTTCATTGAAAAATTCACCAAGCTCAGCTTCCATCCATCCATCTTCTCTTTCCTCTGGTCTCGTTACGTCGCTCATTTCTCTCCCACACCTTTGATCCATAGGCCCAACAAAGCGTATGAATCTTTGAAAAAGTTCTTGTCCCACCAATCCGACTTTAACTTTTATTGGTAAATCCCCCAATCCGGGACATTGATCTTTTGGCTTGAACACAATGTAAACAGAGTAATGAGTTCCAGGAGATAGGTAACGAGTACTCATTCTACCACGAACCTCAAACCAGCACACGTTGAGAAGCTTTGGTACTTCTTCAAACCTGCGTGCAACATATTTCGTCGTCGTCATCATCATGATCATCAGAACGAGAGTGATTATAATCAAATAAAATGGAAAAAAAAAAGTACCTAGCTTCAGAAATTGAAATCCATCGCCAATACTGAGGACTACTAACCCATGTGATCCACATTTCCTTTGGAGATAACATGATACACCTTTTCCCACTCGTTTTCTCTAACCAGAAGCTCTTTGGTTTTTGGAAAAATAAAAACAAATAAATCAAAATAGTTCGGGAAAAATTGAATTAACATTCGAGATTGAGTATCCATGAATTATAACTTCACAATCACACCATTGCTTGATGAAGACCAATTTGATGACGTGGAAATTATCAGAGTACCTGCTCAAAACGACAACGTTCTGCAGAAGAACAAGCAGTTACTCTGATAGAAATGTAATGATGTCTAAACATATGAGAAGTTTTTCTCATTTTCCTTAGAAATAGGAGTAACTTCCATACTTTTTCACTATATCTGGCTTGTCTATTTAAGAAGATGAAAAACCAAGGAATAAAACAGCTAATTATCTTAAGAATTGATTTTGTCTTAAGACTTTTGATTGGGGCCTATTATTGCTCCATTGTAACTATAAGATTCTCCAATCCTAATATTAATTAAAAAAACTTATGCTACATATATATTATACCTTTTTGCCGTCTTCGATTAGAAGAGGTTCGTGGCAGAGAGAGAAATAGAGATCCTTCTTGGACAAGAAAACTCGCGATTGAGGAACCAAAGAGGAATAATCCGGCGGAAGAAACTTCTCCCATACGGTATCGGATTGGACAGCCGATTCAAAGGTTTTCGAAACAGAAGCTGCAACACACGCGTCTCGTGGAGTTGTAAAAGAGATTATGTTGGAGATGCAATCCTCTGGCAAGTAATCGAATGGTGACGGCCTGGGAACATCGATCCCTCCTCCGCATCCGCTGCTAGATTTAATGTCATGCGTATTCTCCATCGGTTCCTTAATGAAATTGTCTGCGTTTGAAAGACCTTATAGACTCGTGAGTTCTGACCCGATGATGAAGAAGTAGTCTTGGGCTCTTTGCTAATACATTGGATTATTCTGAGTACGCCACACATATATCATATGCTTTTGAGTGTTGCTGCAAATGATTTGACTTCGTAAAATAACATATATCCTTGTGCAACTTGGTGTTTTTTCTTTGTCATATAGAAATTGGACTACTCTTAAACATGGATGTTTTCCAACATATCGACTTCACAATCTACATTTTCCCCAAAGTTTTGTGTTTTTCACGTTCTGCATGTTTTTTACTGAATTACTTTTTGTTTAAGTTTATAAAAACCTAGCTTCCTCTTGGCTTTGGTTTGAAAAACTCCAACTCACAAACCAACCCTTAACATGTACGGACATAAGAAATGAACTTATTAAACAGATGGTTGAAAATGTAATATTAGAAATCTTCTACATAAATAAATGGTCAATCATGTAAAAAAAGAAAAAGAAAAAGAAAGAGTGTTCTATAAATAGGCAATTGATTCTCTTTCTTAAAACAGTTCTTTAATTATTGTATATTCCTATACGTAGTTCTATTTATAATGACATATATAGTTTAATCAGTTTTATAAAACCGCTTATCACCACCAACAGAAACCTTTATCCGACGGTCTGTTTTAACCATATTATTTATTCACTAACCATATTATTTCATAGCAATACGAAATCTACAAAATCAACAAAACTATTGTAGATGATCTAGTTCCTCCCCTTTTTCTTTTCGAATTTACTCATGTGTGAAAAAAGAACATCGATCAAAATAAAATTTAAACAACACAATACTAACAAAATGACTCTTCCCACAAGAGCAACATAAAATTTTTAACTTGCTTCTTAGACAAGAAACATGTGATAACAAAATAATAACCGGAAAATCATCGAACCTGTTTTCCACAACGGTAAACCGGTATTACTGTTTAGCAGGTCGGAATTCAATTCCTTGAATGACTAATCCACGCTTCCAATAAGGTGACGTAATATCTACAATACTTAGCTCAATTTCATCACAACCCAAAGATAATCCTCCTTCATTGAAAAATTCTCCAATTCCTGCTTCTATCCATCCATCTTCTCTCTCATGTGATTTTATTAGCTCTCTCCTTGCCCACTTTTTAATTCTATCCGTAGACTCATCAAAGCATATGAATCTTTTAGGAGGCTTTTGTCCGACCAATCCAATTCCAACTTGTATGGGCAAATCACGGAAGCCGTAACATCCAGTTCTTGACTTGTACACTACGTAAGCCGAGTAATGAGTTCTCGGAGATAGGATCTGAGTATTCATCCAACCATGGATCTCGAAAGCACATACATCAAGAAGCTCCGGTACTTTCTCAAACCTACATATATAACACATTATTTTTCCATCATGATTATGATACATCACTATAAATCATGTGTGTGTCATTTATTTTCTTATTTTATTCTGTTATGAGAGTTGGATTTACTATCCAAATCTTAACATGAAATGTAATTTCCGATTTAACAGAAAAAGGAGTACCTAGATTCAGGGATTGAAATCCATTGCCAATACTGAGGACTATTTCCCCATGTGATCACGAGTTGCTTTGGAGATAACATGAGACATCTCTTCGCACTCGCTTTTTCTAACCAGAAACTCTATGATTTTTCAAAATAAAAATGCTCATTTAATGAAAAATATTCGTAGACATCACGAATTTTAAACTAAAAAATCATTAGGTATACCTTTTGGCCATCTTCTATTAGAATAGGGACTTGGCATAGAGAAAAATAGAGCTCCTTCTTTGACAAGAAAACTCGCCATTCATGAATCAAAGATGCATATTCCGTCGGAAGAAACTTCTCCCATACACTATCTGACTGGACCGTTAATCTTAAGGTTCTAGAAACCGAAGCGGCAATGCATGCGTCCCGGGGACTTGTAAGAGAGATTATATTAGAAACACAGTCCTCCGGTAACTCATCGAAAGGGGATAAACGAGAAACAATCTCTTCTATGCCTTTGCCTCTAGAATCAAAGCCGAGTTTTTGCCCCATTGACGAACCACCGGAAACATCTTTTTCCCATCGCTGCATCTATCTGTACTATCAAGGGAAGTTGAGAAATCTCAAGACTTAGTACATTTTATGACTTGTCTTAAAGTCGTCTCTTTTATATAAAAGACCGTCCTAAAGTGACAAAGTCGTCCTCATATATTCACAACAATGAGAACGCACGTCTTTCCTCACAACTCATATTCTTCAGTTGGTCTAGGTTTGGAACATTTATTAACACACACAAAAATATCTTACCCCATCGTTTATAATGTGATCCCCGGTAGAAACTTACTAGTCTACAAAATTTGTTTTTGTAGATGGTCAAAGTACATTCTTTCTTTTTATTGAATTTGTTCATGAGAGAATGTTAAAACATCAAAATCAAAAATTCAAAATCACAAAAGTTACGAATAAAACAAACATTACATTCATGTAAACCAGTGTTCTCGCCATTTCATTACCGGATTTTCGCAGGACGGATTTCAATTCCTTGGATGATCAAGCCATACTTCCCATTGAGCCGCTTAGTCTCTAAAGCACCCATCTCAATTTCCTCACTGTTCATTAGTCCTCCTTCATTGAAGAATTCCCCAAGCTCAATCTCCATCCACCCATCTTCTCTCTCCTCTGGTTTCACTAGGGGCCTCATTCCTCTCTCTCCCCTTTGAAATTCCCCATCTATAGCCTCATCAAAGCATATATATCTTCTAGAAGCTTCTTGTCCCACCATTCCAACTACAGCTTCTATGGCCTCATCCTTAAAGCCATAACATTGATCCGCTTTCTTGAACACCATGTAAGCCGAGTAATGAGTTTTTGGAGATAGGACTCGAGTATTTGTCTTGCCACGAACATCGAACCAACAAACCTGGAGAAGCTCCGCAACTTTTTCAAACCTACATAATTGAGGCAAAGAAAACAAAAATAACCTAGGGCACATTATACAACCGCATTAATGCAAAGATAATGAAAAAGGGTACCTAGATTCAGGGATTGAAATCCATTGCCAATAGCGAGGATCATCTCCCCATGCGATTGAGAAGTTCATCGCTGATAACATGATACACCTCTTCCCACTCTTTCTCTAACCATACACTCTTTGATTTCCGGAAAAATATCCCAAATAATCATATGAATACTTGATAGCAGCACTATTCTCAAATGGTTTAAAACTTCAAAGTTACATACAAGTTGCTCCCAAAATAGCAGAAATTTTCTGAAATAATCGTGTTTTTGTTTTGTAGTCATAATTCTCTAGCAGAGGTTACAATTTGAAGAAGACAGACATGTCATTATTCTCAAATGTTATAAAAAAAATGTGCAACAACTAATGTATATGATCATAGATAGGTAGAAATACCGTTTTGCCATCGTCGATCAGAAAAGGATAGTATCAGAGAGCGCAATAGAGTTCCTTGTTTGACAAGAAAATTGGCGATGGATGAACCAGAGATTCAAACTCTGCCGGAAGAAACTTTTCCCATACGATATTTGACTTGGCCGCGATTCAAAGGTTTTTGAAACCGAAGTGACGATGCATGCGTCTAGAGGACTTGTGAAAGAGATTATGTTAGAGATGCAGTCCACTGGCAAGGAATCGAACGGCGACGACTCTGAAACGCTATCTCCCATCGGTTATGAAAGAGATTATGTCTTTGTTCGGAAGCTTAGAGACGTGCAAGACTATTCTTAACTCTTAAGGGATACGTCGTTCTACGAATTTACGAAGATGCCCCATAGCCACTTGTCTTTTCTTTTTTTTTTTTTTTCATCTGAGATTGATTAAAAGAGACATCTCTGAAACTTATCCAGCAAAAAATGTTAAAATCCAGAGAGAGAAGAAGATACTTTTGGAATAAAATCCTAAAAAACACAAATCAAAACCGCAAAACCTAATTTTTTTATCATCCGCTTACTTACTCCCGACTTGATGAGCCTTTCTTTGAGGTTTTGGAACCATCTCTTAATCTGCATTTTGGTGAGATTTGATAAGGATTATATTGCGTATTATTTTGGATTTCGCAGGATTAATCTGCATTTTTCGGAGATGGAGGGTTTTTTTTGCACAAAACCCTTTTACTAACGTTGATTAAAACCAGATTCGTCGCGAATTAGCGAAAAAGAGCTCCTTCTTCGATGAGAAATCTTGCGATTGAGAACGCAAAGATTCATACTCGGGTGGAATAATAAACTTCTCCCACACAATATCGGTTTGGACAGTAGATTCAAATTAAGGTTTTCGAAACCAAAGCCAAAACGCACGCGTCTTGAGGACTTGTAGATTATGAGGGAGATACATTCTTCCGGTAAATCATCTAAAGACAACGGCTCAGTAACGCCGTGACTTTTGTCGGAAGCTGAGAGTCTAAGAGTCTTCTTAAGTCGTTGTACCAATTTACGAAAATGCTCATGCATGCATGAACCTTGTTTTGGTCATTATAGTGATCTCTCAAGATTCGTTGGTTAATTTTTAATTTTTTGGTTTGTAAAAATTCTAACAAACAAACCCAAATTATAAAAAGAGTCGTCAAGTAAGGTAGGCGTTGTGGATGAAATAACCGTGTTACGGTTGGCAATAATAGTCCCGTTTTTATTATATAGTCTTGACTCGTTAATTAAGCTAGCAATTAGATGAAGAAAAAAATGAAAAAGTGAAAGCAACTCTTCTTTTTCTCTATATGAATTTCCTAGGAAAAAACACAACACGTTTTGGTATTTTGAACCATATTCTCATTCATCACAGAAACAATTAACAATTTACATCATCGACAGCATCAATATTTTTCCGCGTTTAATCATCAAAACGAGCCATTACAACTGAATAACTAACACCCATAAATCATAAAAATGTAAATATTTTTCGTAAACATATAAACACATAAACTCTCCCGGTTCATTACCAAAAAAAAAAAAAAAAACACATAAACTTTGCTAAGAATGTAAATATTTTATAAAAATGAAAACATATAAGGTTTACAATCAATGATTTCAACCTAGACAAATGGTCCCATGACAAAAAAGATAAATACATGGAAGCATAAAATAACCGCAATTTTCGGGTCATTACTGGATATTCGCAAGACGGATTTCAATTCCTCCAATGATCAAGCCACGTTTCCAATGGCGCTGCTTATTCTCTAAAGCAACCATCTCAATTTCATCATAGTTCAATAATCCTCCTTCATTGAAGAACTCCCCAAGCTTTATCTCCATCCACCCATCTTTTCTCCTCTCTGGTTTCACTAGGTTCTTTCCCCTGTCTCTCCATCGAAACTGCTCATCGGTAGCCTCATCAAAGCATACATATCTTGGACAAGACTCTTCTAAATCCTGTCCCACCAATCCTACTACAACTTCTACAGCCACATTCTCAAAGCCATAACATATATCCTTTTTCCTGAACACAATGTAAGCCGAGTAACGAGTTCTTGGAGATAGGTTGCAACTATTTATTCTGCCACGAATCTCAAACAAACATACTCCAAGTAGCTCCGCTACTGTTTCAAACCTGTATGAGGTATGTTAACATTTTTTAGCGACATCATTATATCCAAGCGAGTCATTAAAACCATGAACAAAGGGATACCTAGCTTGAGGATCTGGAATCCATTGCCAACTCTGAGGATAATTTCCCCAAGTGATTGAGAGGTACATCTCTGATAACATGATACACCTCTTTGCATTCGCTTTTTCTATCCATAGAAACTTCGATTTTCGAAAGGAAAAAAACCCAAATGATCATAAAAATTCAAAGTTAATTATACCCCAAATTTCTTTAAAAAATATAGCAGAAATGTTCTCATTTAAGCTTAAATCACATCATTTTTGTCATAATTCTCTAACTAAACTCGATGATAATTAGATATACCTTTTTGCCATCGTCGATTAGAACAGATTCGTCGCAAAGAGCGAAATAGAGCTCCTTCTTCGATGAGAAATCTCGGGATTGAGAAATCAAAGATTCATACTCTGGCGGAATAAACTTCTCCCATACAATATCTGACTTGACCGCCGATTCAAAGGTTTTCGAAACGGAAGCAAGGACGCACGCATCTAGAGGACTTGTGAAAGAGATTATGATGGAGATACATTCTTCCGGTAAGTCATCCAAAGACAACGTAGCAGCAACGCCGTGACTTTTGTCGGAAGCTGAGAGTGTAAGAGTCTTCTTAAGTCGTTGTACCAATTTACGAAAATGCTCATGCATGAACTTTGTTTTGGTCATTATAGTCTCTCAGGATTCGTTGGTTTTGGATCTTTTGGTTTGGAAAATTCTAACAAACAAATCCAAATTATAAAGACTCAAGTAAGGTTCTCACCAAAAAAAAGAGAGTCAAGTAAGGTGGGCGTTGTAGAATTTAACCGCGTTACGGTGGCAATAATGTCATTGTTTTATATTACAGTGTTGACTCGTTACGCTAAATCACTAACAGTTAGAAAAATTAAACTAAAAAAAGGAAAAGCACGAAACACGTTTGGGTATTTTGAAACCATATCATCACATAAACAATTGACAATAATATCTCCATCCACCTATCTTCCCTTCCGGTTTCCTCCTTAGAAACTGCCCGATCAAAGCATACGAATCCACCAGTCTAACTTCAGTTTATATGGGGACATCCCAAATCCAGAAATATAATCCAATTTCCTAAACACTAAGTTTGAGTGACGAATTTTCGGTGATAGAATACGAGGATTCATCTTGTCTCGAATCGGAAACCAATTTACATCAAACCCACGAAAACATGGGCATCATTTTCCGGCGTTGATCATCAAATGAGTCGAATTAACTACTACCAGTGACAAACAAAAACAAAAACCTAAATTAAGGAATCGGATAACATTTCCCAAAATGAGAATGATATATGGAAAAATTCCTAGGTCTAACAACAATAATATGATACACCTTTTTGCTTGCTTTGTCTAACCAGAAGCTCTTTAACTTTCAAAAGAAAAAAAAAAGAGCTAAAAAATTAGAAATATTTACTCAGATATTAACCAAAAGTTCGAATATTACTAGAATATCATATATTTTCTAAAAATTACTCATATGTTTTGAGCATTTGTGTAATTACAATTAACACCCTTCATTAGTTTTTTTTAATTAATAATTTTTAATTCGTTTTTAATTAAAAATAATAAATAAAAATTTGATTATCCATGTCATTAATCCACATCACCAATCTCACACTCCTCAAACTCACGTTATTTCTCCTCTTCTCTTTTTTGTCTCCAAATCCAAGAAAAGCTTTTAGATCATTTCTCCTCTTCTCTTTTTTTGTCTCCAAATCCAAGAAAAGCTTTTAGATCTAATAATCTGGAACTAACTTGGGTACAACATTGACAGAGATCTTCAAATTGCAGGATTGGGCTGGATCTTCCTAGACCTCACAGCCACAACGCTTGCCATAGGGTCCCAAATCAAAAGCTTCGTCAGATCTACTCGCAACCACGCTCACAAAAAAAGTCATCAAAAATCAAAACCCAAAACAAAGAGATCTATGGAATTCTACATGATTCGTTACAGGTTTGAGTTGAAATCAAGAATAGCTACTCTTTTACTTTGATTTTACATGTCTATCGTTTAATCTTCCTCTCAATCGATCTATTTGGAGACATTTCTACTTCTATCTATGTTTTGATTCATACGGTTTAGTCTTCCTCCTATGTATCCCTCAAACATATATATTTTTACGAATCTTAATTTGATTGTTGTTATTTAACCAATAAATTTCATATTATCTTCTCCAAAAAAATGTTGCTTTCCGATCTGTATTATAAATCAGCCGTAAAGTGATGTAACTCAGCCGTAACGTGATGTAACTCAGCCGTAACATATAATTTACACAACCTTTCGTCTTCCCTGAATGATAACTCAGTCGTGACATGTAATTTACCGAACCTTTCGTCTTCCCTGAAGCATATAACTCACCCGTAACATATAATTTACACCCATCTATCGTCTTCCCTGGAGAATATAACTCAGCCGTGACATGTAAATTTACCGAACCTTTCGTCTTCCCTTAAACATATAACTCAGCCGTAATGTAATTTTACCGAACCTTTCGTCTTCCCTGGAACATATAACTCAGCTGTGACATGTAAATTGACCAAACTTTTCGTCTTTCCTTAAGCATATAACTCAGCCGTAATGTATTTTACCGAACCTTTCGTCTTCCTTGGAACATATAACTCAGCCGTGACATGTAAATTGACCGAACCTTTCGTCTTCCCTTAAGCATATAACTCAGCCGTGACATGTAAATTTGCAGCGAAACAATAAGAGACGCAACATTTCCTCTAACTTTATCATCGAGCACCAACTTCACAAGTTTTTCGTGCGTTGTTTTCGCATCTATCTGCACAACTCTACACCCTCTTTCATCGGTGTTAAATACGTATTTGTATTTTTATACCCAATTACCGGAACCGGATCAACCATATCGGGAGAAGGATGAAAGAAATTGAAGAAGAATGAGGAAGACGATGAGGAATTGGAAGTTCCGGTGATGTGATAAACTCAGGTGAAGAAGACGAGTTGAAAAAATTTGACCCTATTTTTTTGTCCTTTGATGATGATGACATGGAATGATGACATGGAATGTTGCATCCACGTTATTTTTTAATTGATGAAGTGGCAAGTAAGCCACCAAACGAAAATGTAAATCAGCTTAATTAAACCAGCCATCAAACAAAACTTTAACTCAGCCGCAACATGAATACTATTACAGTAATTAAAAAACAAAAAAAACGGCAGCCAAATTCAGCCGTTTACTGTCGTAACTCAACCAAAAATATTTAACTCAGTCGTGTCGTTTAATAAGTCGGCCGTCATTGCATGCTATTCTAGTAATTAATCTTTCGCTACTAAGTCAGCCATAATAAGGCCGAGTTTTCCGTTAATCCAGCTCATTACGGCTGATTTATGATACTCGAACATAAATCAGCCGTAACGTCATCCCATAACTAAGCCGTCTTTGATAACTCAGCCAGCCGGAGAAAGTTAAGTCAGCCGTGTCGAAGCAATAACTCAGCCAAAAATTTGACAAATCAACCATCGGGTGAAAACTCAGCCGTAACTTAGGCTGGGTTATGCTCGAAAGTCAGCCATTTTATCATAACTCAGAAAGATTTCAGTAAGTCAGCCGTAACTCCAGGCTGGGTTATACTCGTAAGTCAGCCGTTTGCTCATAACTCAGCCATTTTTCTTAAATCAGCCGCAACATACCGTAACTCAGCCGTCACTGCCGCTATATCGCTCGACGGCTGAGTTCATTAATACACGTCAGCGATTTCTGACGTGGCGACGTGGCGACGCGGCTTTGCTGACGTGGCAGTGGCATTCTTTGTAATTACGTTTTTTCTTGTAACGTTTAACAGGGGCACGCTGAGTATAAAAAATATACCCGAAATATGATAGTAATAAAAAAAAGATCTGTATGTATCTGGTAATTTCATATAAAATGTCATACATCTGAGTAAAGTTCCCAAAAAATTATCATAAATTTTCAATCTCTAGAACTAAAGCTTTCTTTTGGCCTAACAAGCGACGACCCGAAAACTCCTCGAGGATTTTCGTAGGACGGATTTCAATTCCTAGAATGACCAAACCACGCTTCTGCTGGGGGCATTTACGCTCTAAAGTAGTCATCTCAATTTCATCACTATCCAATCCTCCTTCATTGAAGAATTCCCCAAGCTCTATCTCCATCCACCCATCTTCTCTCAACTCTGGTTTCACAACCACTTTCCCCTTTCGAAACTTCCCCTTCGCATGCGTATCAAAGCATATGAATCTTCTAAAAGAATCCTGTCCCACCACCCCAACTACAGCCTCTAAAGACACAGCCTTAAAGCCACAACAAGTATCCGCTTTCTTGAACACAATGTAGACCGAGTAACGAGTTCTTGGAGAAAGGACACGAGTATTCATTCTGCAATTGAACTTAAACTTACAAGCTTCGCGAAGCTGCGCTACTGTTTCAAACCTGCACATCACATGGCAACGTGTTGCAGCATTATCATAACAATCAGATTGAGTCAATACAACTGAATTAATACAAAGATAATGAAAAAAGGAGTAGTACTTACCTAGCTTCAGGAATTGGAATCCACTCGAAACGTTGAAAAATATCTCCCATGCTTGAGAAATTCATCATCGCAGTCGCAGAATACATTACACACCTCTTCCCACTCGCTTTCTCCAACCAAACGCTCTTCGGTTTTCGACAAAAATCCCAAATAAAGTTACTCACAAATAGCAGAGTTTTGTAGCCATAACTCTCTAGCAGAATTCAATAACTCTATATACCAATTGTAATTGCCAATAACTTCTACATTGCTAATTTGTAGTTCATGATTCTCAAATCGTATAAACAAAAAATAGGTTAGATTTTTTTACCAATTTGCCATCGTGGATTAGGAGAGGATCGTCGCAGAGAGAGAAATAGAGTTCCTTCTTCGATGAGAAAACTCGCGACGGAGGAATCAGAGATTCATAATCTGCCGGAAGAAACTTCTCCCATACGATATCTGATTTCATCGCCGATTCAAAGATCTTCGAAACCGTAGCAGCGACGCAAGCGTCTTCAGGACTTGTGAAAGAGATTATGTTTGAAATGCATCCCTCGGGCAACGAATCGAAAGAAGAAGAATCGATCTTTCTTCTGCTTTCGCTTCGATTTTTCTCAATCTGTGTACGTAGCCGTATCATCGTCTCCGTCGATTCTGATGCGAATTCTGACTTCTGAGACTCTTCTCTTCTTAAATCCTTGAACAAAATTACGAAAATACCCCTGATTTGTGAACAATGAGCGCGTCTACTTCCCGCTCCTTTGTTTTTTCGGATCATATTCTCAGATGGGCCTTGTACAATTGAGAAGCCCAAAGACAAAAGAGAGAGCCATTGATTTGGGCTTGCCGGCAAAGAAAGAACATCGGTACAAAGCCATAACAGTTATCCGAATTCTTGACACAAATGTAAGACCGAGTCAAGAATCTAGTATGAGTTTTGGTGATCAAGTAAGTACTACTTAGAAAGGTTAAGAAAGAAATAACACAAAGTGGAAAGCTCTAGAAAGGGACCAAGTCTCTAGCCGATAGAATATTCAATCTATAGAATTAACGATGCGTTTTGGCCTCACCAACAACAAACCGAAAACTCCTTTGCCTTTGGCTCTAGAGTGAACGGCGTGTTTTTGCCCCATTGACCTGTATCATCGTCTGCATCTATCTAGAAGCTGGGACTGTAAAAGACTTCTGACTCTCTCTGGAGTTCCTCTTATATATGCAATTCTTTGCATCAATGTGCATGTTTCGCAAAATTTCCATCTAGCAACTAGTAAAGTAAGTTGTTTACCACATAAACTCTAATGGAACCAATCATTACAACAAACACAACTGAATACACTTTTTATCAACTGGAATTTACCTCTTCACTCCACCATTTGACAATAACACCAATAGATGAGCAGTTTGATCGGAGTGTTTCGCCGCATTATTACTTTAAAGGACTTTTCGCAGGTCGGATTTCAATTCCTTGAATGATCAAGCCACCCCTCCAAGTGATACGCTTATTCTCTAAGGCACTCATCTCAATTTCATCACTATTCATCAATCCTCCTTCATTGAAGAATTCCCCAAGCTCTATCTCCATCCACCTATCTTCTCTCTCCTTTGGTTTCACAACGTCCCTCCTTCCACCGTCTCTCGTTATAAACTGCCCATTCATAGCTTTATCAAAACATATGAATCTTCTAGAAGGTTCATGTCCCACCATTCCAACTTCAGCTTCTACTGCCACATCCGCGAAGCCATAACATTGATCCGATTCCATGAACACAATGTAGACCGAGTAACGAGTTCTTGGAGATAGGACACGAGTATTCGTTCTGCCACGAATCTCTAACCTACAATCACCGATAAGCACCGGTACTTTTTCAAACCAAATCATAACGAGATTTAAGTATCAGCTTCCTGGTACTTTTTCAAACCTTCACATCACACGGCAACATTTTCCAGTATCATCATCATCATCATCATCATTCGAACGAGTCGATACAAATGAACTCACACAAAGATAATGAAAAATGGTACCTAGATTCAGGAATTGGAATCCATTGCCAATAGTGACGCTCCTCTCCCCATACCATTGAGAGATTCATAGCTGATAACATGATACATCTCTTCCCACTTGCTTTCTCTAACCAGATGCTCTTTTATTTCCGGAAAACAAAAATCACAAATAATCAGAGTTAATCATTAGTTAGAGCTTCAAAGTTAGACCAAATTGCTCCAAACTAGCCACAATTTTCTGATTTAACTCGATAATTCTATATACATTATTCTCAAATCCTATAAACAAAGTGCAAAATTGATGAACAGATATACATATTTACCTTTTTGCCATCATCGATTAGAAGAGGATCGTTACATAGAGCGAAATAGAGCTCCTTCTTCGATGAGAATTCCCGCGATCGAGGAACCAGAGATTCATAATCCGGCGGAATAAACTTCTCCCATACGAAATCTGATTTCACCGCCGATTCAAAGGTTTTCGAAATCGAAGCAGCGACGCATGCATCGCGTGGACTTGTGAAAGAGATTATGTTGGGGATGCATTCTTCGGGCAAGGAATCAAACGGCGAAGAATCCGATACTATCTCTCCTCCGCCTCCGCCGCTAGATTCGACGCTCTGTTTTTTCCCCATCGATGCTTTGTTGTTACTGTATCATCGTCTTCGTCGGAAGCTTAGAGTGTAAATTAGACTTCTTAAATCTTAAGCGTTTTATAAATTGACGATAATACCCTTAGTTACGAGCAATACGCGCGTCTCTTTCACGCTCCTTGTTTAGGTGTCACATTCCCTCAGATGGGCCGCGTACGATAGAGAAGCCCAAAGTTCTGTGGTCTTTTTCGGTAATGTCTCTCTATTACAAAAGGCAAAAGGGAAAGGAGAAAGAAACAGAGAGTTTTTGTGTCATTTCTTCATGAGAAAGCTTGTAAACTCTATTCGATTATGTGAAGATAATGTGGACAGCATTTACCGAAATGAGGATAATGTGGTGCCTCTATATATGGGATTCTTAAGTCTTCGACGAAGATAACATATTACACCTCTTTCAACTTGATTTCTCTAACCAAATGCTCTTTAATTTAAAAAAAAAGAGAGCTAAAAACAATACATATCTTAAATTTTTAAAAAAGAGAGCTAAAAAAAATTACATATCTTAAGTTTTCAATCTATAGAGATAACGCTGTGTTTTGGATCATCGTCTGCACCTGGAAGCTGAGATTTAAATAGAATTCTGACTATTTCTAAAGTCCTCTTATGCAATAAGGAAAATTATCAACTAACAAACTTAGGTCAGGATATAGAATCCAACATAGCCACTCTCGTATATCTAATTTTTTTTTTGACGAAAACTGTCAATAAAAGAATTGTAAGTGGTTTTTTTTGATGAACATTAACATCAAAAATCAAAATTCAGAAACATTACTATCCACAAACTAGAAGCCAAGATATACAACACAGTTGAACTTGGTTTGACATCTATGCTGAAACCAAAACATAACCCGAATCATCCAACCGTTCTTCCACAGCAGGAAGCCGGTTTACATATACATACCAACATCCTCCACTTAAAAGAACAAGGTTGGAGCTTAACTTTTGTTGATCACCACATAAAACCTAACATAACCAATCAATACAGCAAACACAACTGAATATACTTTTATCAATTGGAATTTACCTCTTCAGTCTTCACTCCACCAATAATACCAATAGGCGAGCCGATAATCGTGTTGTTCTGCCGCATTACTTTAGAGGATTTTGGCAGGGCGGATTTCAATTCCTTGAATGATCAAGCCACACTTCCAATTGAGCAGCTTAGTCTCTAAAGCACTCATCTCAATTTCATCACTATTCATTATTCCTCCTTCAATGAAGAATTCCCCAAGCTCTATCTCCATCCACCCATCTTCTCTCTCCTTAGGTTTCACAAAGTTCCTCCTTCCCCCGTATCTCCTTATAGCTTCATCAAAGCATATAAATCTTCTAGAAGGTTCCTGTCCCACCACTCCAACTGCAGCTTCTATGGCCACATTCTGAAAGCCATAACATTCCACTTTCTTGAACACAATATAAGCCGAGTAACGAGTTCTTGGAGATAAGACACGAGCATTCGTTCTGCCACGAATCTCGAACCAACATACATCAACAAGCTTCGCTACTTTTTCAAACCTTCATAATACAGGGCAACAATTTTCCAGAATCAGTATCATCCCAACGAGTCATTACAACCAAACTACCGCAAAGACAATGAAAAAAAAAAAAAAAGTACCTAGATTCAGGAATTGGAATCCATTGCCAATAGTGAGGAGTATCTCCCCATATGATTGAGAGGTTCATCGCAGATATCATCAGACACCTCTTCCCACTCGCTTTCTCTAACCAGACGCTCTTTCATTTCCAAAAACAAAAATCCCAAAATAATCAGAATGATTCAATAGAAGCAAACTTCAAAATTCCTCCAAAATAGTGATAATTCTACATACAAATCTCAATTTGAAGGCGATGAGACAGATCATTATTCCCAAATCCTACAAACAGATCATTATTCATCAATTTTGCTACCTTTTTGTCATCGTCGATTAGAACAGGATCGTTACAGAGAGAGAAATAGAGTTCCTTCTTCGATGAGAAAGATCGCGATGGAGGAATCAGAGATTCATACTCCGCCGGAAGAAACTTCTCCCATATAATATCTGACTTCACCGCCGATTCAAACGTTTTCGAAACTGTAGCAGCGACGCACGCATCGCGTGGATTTGTGAAAGAGATTATGTTGGCGATGCAATCCTCCGGCAAGGAATCGAACGGCGACGACTCCGATGTAACGCTGCGTTTTCTCCCCATCGATGCTTGTGCCTGTATCTTCGTCTTCGTCGGAAGCTAGTGTAAAGACTCTTCGTAAAATGTCAAGTCCTTCTACGAATTTACGAAACTACCCCTAAGACTCTTTTTAAAATCTTTTAAGTCGTTCTACGTATTTACGAAAATACCCATGAATTGTGAACAAGACACGCGTCTACCTCACGCTGCATTGTTTTAGGATTCGTTGGTTAAGGATTTGGTTTGGAAAATATCCAAATTCCAAACTAACAAACCAATTATAATAAAGTCAAGTCAGGTAGGCTTTATGGTAGATCAACGGTGGGAATATTATTTTTAAAATTTTTATAATATAGTCTGACTCGTTATTCCAGAAAAGTAAAGCTTAAGCTAACCAAATAGAATACTAATCAATTTAAAAAATGATTAAAAAAAAAGTGAGAAAGCAAACAAAACTCTTCATTTGAATTTCCGAAACAGAAAAAAAGAAAAACATAAAACACGCTTGTGTATATTTTAAAGCAAACGACACTAAACCTGAAAAGGCAGACGTAAATCCGCCGCAACAACCCATTTTTTTCCGACGGCGTAACAATATCCGCCGCCGTAACGCCGTTGTTTTCTCCACGAAGCTTGATTAGGTTAGTGTGTGATTTGTGAGATTCGTTAAACCCTAGCTCGACTTTATAAATCCTGTGATTTTTGTTTTGTTTGATGATCTTTTGCTAGATTGAGAGATCTAAGTGATTTGATTACTCTAGTACTGTATTTGATTGTTTGATTTTAGATAGATTTTGAATTTTTCCCGTTTTTAGCCGTAATCGGAAATTTCTATGTTCGGAGAGTTTTGATTCTCTATGTAATTAACTTTACTCTTTCGTTATCGGTTCCTTGTATGTAATTTCCTTGTGTGTCTTTTAAGTTGCTGAAGTTTTTTCAATACTAAGATTTTTAAGCTAAGCATCTTTCATCTTTGTCGTCTCTTTGTGTATCTATTGATATAGATATGTTTCCATTATTATTGATCCGTTTTGGTTGGTTTCATGTAATAGAACAGTGATTTATTCTTGTTTTGATGGATTACAAAATGGTGATTTTGTGTCTCTGATATCGAATTTTGGTTCAATTTTGGCTTCAGTTTAGGTTTTGAACACTGATGTCAAACACATTGAAAGAGTCAAGAGAGGATAATACAGATTCTGTTGGTCAGATGAGGGAAGATAATGAGTATGTTCGGCTTGTTGTTGCTCATGAAGCCTCCGCAGCTGAAACCGTGTTGTCTCTATCGCAATCAGAGGTGCAGAGTAAGAAATTCATGTGGTGGTTGAAAGCTTTGGGGATATTTGCAGTTGCTCTCTTGCTTACGCTTGTTTTCGGCAAATGGGGGGTTCCGTTTGTATTCCAAAAGGTACTCACTTCTCAAGTTTTTAAAAACGATTATTTCCTTATAAATGATCTAGGTCACGAACTCTGGTCTTTGGATTGTAATAGTTTGTTTCAATTGTGAAGGTTCTCATTCCAATTTTGCAATGGGAAGCAACTGCATTTGGCCGTCCTATGCTCGCAATTGTCCTTGTTGTTTCCTTGGCTTTGTTTCCTGTGTTCTTGATACCTTCTGGTCCTTCCATGTGGTTAGCTGGGATGATTTTTGGTTATGGTCTCGGTTTTGTTATAATCATGGTTGGAACCACCATCGGCATGGTCCTTCCTTACCTAATCGGGCTAATGTTCCGTGATCGCCTCCATGTATGAACCCTTTACTTTCTCTTTTTCAAGTCATACTGCGATTTCTTACAAGATCACTAACTTTGTCCCACAATATGCAGCAATGGTTAAAAAGGTGGCCTCGTCAAGCTGCTGTTCTTAGACTAGCTGCAGAAGGAAGCTGGTTCCATCAGTTCAGAGTCGTGGCAATCTTTCGGGTTTCCCCATTTCCTTACACGATTTTTAACTACGCAATTGTTGTGACAAGCATGAGATTCTGGCCTTACTTCTTCGGATCCATAGCAGGAATGATACCAGAAGCTTTCATCTACATTTACAGGTCAGTCTTACTCTCCCCGGATTAAAACAGTGAAAGATCATAAAAATCGAAAACCTAATTCTAAAACTGAATTCATATGCAGTGGTCGGTTGATCAGAACATTTGCAGATGTGCAATACGGACATCAACGTTTGACAACAGTGGAGATTGTGTACAATATAATCTCCTTGATCATTGCGGTTGTGACCACTGTTGCTTTCACTGTGTATGCGAAAAGAGCTTTGAGAGAGCTTCAAAACGCAGAAGCTAATGAAGATGAAGAAGTTCCGGTAAGAAAACCGGCAAGATTTGAGATGAAGAACGTTGTTCAACACGAAGAAGATAACCATCAGCGTATGCCTTAATCCGAAAGTTGACACAAAGCTATGGTAGGTTTTGTATAAAGCTTTGAACGTTGACATGTTCTTCAGCAGGAGTAGTAGTAAATAACAAAAGGGGTAAAAAAAAGTCTGATGTAGTAGGAAAGACTAGTCAAGATTGGATTTAAATTAGTGTGACTGATTCCAAGTATTGAAATAAATAAAACAAGCATTTAGGCTATAAATAGTGTATGAAAATCTGGATGCTCTATGTGATCTAGTAGTGTATTTTAATACTTATACCACATTTGTTGTCCAGGAGTTTGTAGTTTTGTTTTTAGGCATTACTTAAACCACATTTATACACTTTGATGTCGTGTCGCTTTAAGTCAACAATTGATTATAGTCTTCTCTATTTCACTAACTTAGCCATGAAACCAGGCTAAAATTTCTGGTTCAGTTTGATGTTATTAAACCAAATTGGATCACCAAATTTAACATTTACCGGTTATAATTTGACATTAGCATTGTATTTAGCTGTTAATATATGGGATTTGTTAATACAAAAAAAGCATTTTTAACTCTAAAATCAAACTCAAAACCAGTGAAAGGCCCTAATGTTTCTCTTGTTTTTGAGCATTTTCTGATGACTAAACTAAACTAGGCGTGTACGAAATTTCCAAACTGATATTCCTGAATCGTACCGAACCAAAATTCGGTCAGTTCAGTTTGATTTCGGTTACTAGTACAAAACCGATCGACAAAAAATAAATAAAATTCTAACCGAACCGAATTCCTATATCGGTTCAATTTGGAATAATTTTCTCCAACCCGAATAAACTGAAGTTCCGACCTGACCCGACCGGACCCAATGAAGACTGAAGTTTCCAAGTAAGTAAGGAATCCCAACAAATCTAAAATGTCGCATAAACTAAAAAAAGAAGAAGAAGAAGAAGAAGAACTTTGATGCGTTTCAATTCACAATTGCAAGTGAAGTGATTTTACTTTGACGCTAAAAGACAAAAAAAAAGAAGGAAAAAAAAAATGGTTTGGTTAGGTTTCTTCTCTAAACAAAACAAAGTAATCGGAGAAGAAGAAACACACAACAATCGCCGGAATCTGCGAAGAAGAAGAACAAATTCCTTACTGACTCATGGTTACTCACGAATCTCTTTCTATCTAGTAAGAGATTCCGTTTGATACTTATTGTTTTCGATTTTTATCAGGGGAAGTTGAAGCTCTACTCTTACTGGAGAAGCTCGTGCGCTCATCGCGTCCGTATCGCCCTCACTTTAAAAGGTCTCGCCAATGATTTTCTTCTTTTTGTGAGCAGCATTGTTGTTCTTTGATCTGAATTTGATCTTGTTCGATTTTCTTTAGGACTTGATTATGAATATATACCAGTGATTTTGCTCAAAGGGGATCAATTCGATCCAGGTTCGTAGTTTCTAGTTTTTGATTCGGATTCGAAGTTTATATTGAACTTGATTTGAAATAGTGCAGAAGAGGTTTGTTATGTCAAAAGTTTATCGTTTTGATCCTCAAGATTTCAAGAAGATCAATCCAATGGGCACTGTACCAGCGCTTGTTGATGGTGATGTTGTGATTAATGATTCTTTCGCAATAATAATGGTTAGTAGTAACACAGCCATTTA
Source organism: Arabidopsis lyrata subsp. lyrata (assembly GCF_000004255.2). Classification (NCBI taxonomy): domain Eukaryota; kingdom Viridiplantae; phylum Streptophyta; class Magnoliopsida; order Brassicales; family Brassicaceae; genus Arabidopsis; species Arabidopsis lyrata. Next base: position 826,509 of record NW_003302551.1, read on the forward strand.
GTTTTTTTTTTTTGTTTCTTGTTGTGGTTTTGTGGATTAAAAGGAACAGTTCATCGATCTTTAGTCTTGTGTTTGTTTTTCAAATTGACAGTATCTGGATGATAAGTATCCTGAGCCACCGCTGTTACCAAGTGACCTCCATAAACGAGCCGTAAATTACCAGGTATTTTCGATCTTCTGTCTTCTGATGATGATGTTTTGCCATCATCTGAAAAACTATGTAGTTAATATTGTTAAGCTTCTGTTATGTGCCCAAGCAGATTGCGAGTGTGATCGTTCTTATTTTGTATATTTCAGGCGACGAGTATTGTCATGTCTGGTATACAACCTCATCAAAATATGGCTCTTTTTGTGAGAAGATGAGATTTATGTCATTTACTTAGATTCTACTGTTGGAGTTTCTAGATAAAGCAAACCTAGTTACATTTTTATCTTCTTTTTTTTTAACAGAGGTATCTCGAGGAAAAGATAAATGCCGAGGAGAAAACTGCTTGGATTACCAACGTTATCACAAAAGGATTCACAGGTTCGAGATCTCATATCTTCAACATTCAAAATGATAAGATACATAGATGTAATCAAGAACCAAGACATATGTTCAAAATGTTATTAGTTGATATTTTGGTTGAAAAGTCTTACTCATATCTCAGTTAAACATATCCATGCTTTATGCTTGGTACCATTTATCTCTTTGATGACAAAACTTATCATCAAGATTTAACGGGGTTAAGGTTTTTCCATTGATGAACGTAAAAAGTTTTAGATACAAAAGCTACCACCTACAACACAAAAGATGTTAACTGTTATTATTGCCTTGAACAGGTTTATATCGACATGTCTGATAATGTCTCATATGTCCTTCAGCTCTCGAGAATCTGTTGGTGAGTTGCGCTGGAAAATACGCAACTGGTGATGAAGTTTACTTGGTATGGCTCTAAACCTCCCTGGATTTTCTCTATGGTACTCTCTTCTTTACTACAATGAAGCATTGTTTTGCAGGCCGATCTTTTTCTAGCACCACAGATCCACGCAGCATTCAACAGATTCCAGATTAACATGGTACTTTTCCTCAACATTTTTTCAGGCCTAGATCTTGCAATATATAACCCCCAGATTCCATGGAATCCTAGATCAGTTTTATGGTAGCATGAACCATATGTTATCTCTGTCTCACACTTTCACATTCACAGAGTAACATAGATGAAATCCTCAAATTCTTAACTTTTTTTCCTCACATCACTCGGTTTCTACTTCTACAATGTTGTAAAACATGTTTTTTCTATTGTATAGGAACCATACCCGACTCTTGCAAAGTTTCACGAGTCGTACAACGAACTGCCTGCATTTCAAAATGCAGTCCCAGAAAACCAGCCAGATACTCCTTCCACCATCTGATTCTGCGAACCGTAAGCTTCTCTCAGCTCAATAAAAAAAAAAACCTCATACGTGACAACAACACAACAAAAATAATAAGAAAACCTTGTGTACTTATATGTATCATATGAACCAGTTTACAAATAATTTTCATTCCGAACATAAACATGTTGTAAATCATCAGAGAGATTCAGAGAAATGAAATAATGTGTTTCAAAAGTTTTAATATAAAGTTGGTATGTTTTATGAAAAATAAAATAAAAATGCATCTTTTTGACAAAAAACTAAAAAGACAAAAACAATTGCATTTGATTTACTTTGACCGTAAAAGACAAAAGAAAAAAAAAAATGGTCGTCGTCTCCGAATTCGCCACTTCTTCTCTACACAGAACAAAGTAATCACAAAAACACATAAAACAATCGCTAGAATCTACGACTGCGAAGAACAACAATTCCTTGTTTATCTATGGTTTAATTACAAAACTCTTTCTATGGTGATATATTAGATCATCGTCTCCACTTAATTTCCGCGTCATTTTTTTATTATTTTTTTTTCCGATTTGATCAGGCGAATTCCGGCGCTGAGAAGTTGAAGCTTTACTCTTACTGGAGAAGCTCGTGTGCTCATCGTGTCCGTATCGCCCTCGCTTTAAAAGGTCTCGCCAATGATTTTAGTTTCGGTTCTAGTCATTTTGTGAGCAAGAGTGTTGTTCTTGATCTGAATTTGGATCTTGTTTGATTGTTTTAGGGCTTGAGTATGAGTATATACCAGTGAATTTGATCAAGGGTGATCAATTCGATCCAGGTTCGTATTTTCTAGTTTTTGATTCGGATTCAAAGTTTATATTGAACTTGTTTTGAAAAAAGTGCAGAAGCTATATAGTTAGTAACTATGTTGATGAGAATGTTAATGAGGTGCTTATGAGTCATTTACTGATGATTTTGGGTTCTTGTGTTGAAAGTTTATCGTTTTGATCTTCAAGATTTCAAGAAGATCAATCCAATGGGTACTGTACCAGCGCTTGTTGATGGCGATGTCGTGATTAATGATTCTTTTGCCATCATAATGGTCCGTAACACAGCCTTTAGAGGGTTTTTTTTCTTGTTGTTTTGTGGATTAAATGAAACATTTCATCAATCTTGAGTTTGTGGTGTTTTGTATTGATAGTATCTGGATGAGAAGTATCCTGAGCCACCTCTGTTACCCCGTGACATCCATAAACGGGCTGTGAATTACCAGGTATTTCATTCTTCTGTTACTTCGGTCAAATCTTGGTTTCGTTCTTTGAATCATGCTTTGTGAACAATACCAGCTTAGATTGTCCTGCTTCACACTCTGATGCATTTTTATTTTGTATATTTCAGGCGATGAGTATTGTCCTGTCTGGCATACAACCTCATCAAAATCTGGCTGTTATTGTAAGGACATGATATTGATGTCAATTTCTTAGAAACTACTGTTGGAAGTTCTAGATAGAGTAAACTTAGTTACATTTTTTCCTTTTATACAGAGGTATATTGAGGAAAAGATAAATGCGGAGGAGAAGACTGCTTGGGTTAATAATGCTATCACAAAAGGATTTACAGGTATGAGATCTCTAATCTGCAACATTCTGTCATTGGCATAAGTGATAAGATACAGAGAAGTGATCAAGAACCAATACATATGTTAGTGTCTTTAGTATGATACTGTGGTTGGCGAGTGTGAAAGTCTTACTCAGATTTCAGTTAAAACATATCCATTCTTTATGCTTGGTATCATTCACTTGTTTTTGATGTACTTCTATTAATTGCTGCCTTGAAAAGGTTTATAGTGACCTATCTAATTATGTCTCGTTTCTCTTTCAGCTCTCGAGAAACTGTTGGTGAATTGCGCTGGGAAACATGCGACTGGTGATGAAATTTACCTGGTACTACTCTAAATTTCTCTGGATTTTCTCTATGGTACTATATCTTCGTAAGACTTAAGATTCAAGTCAGTGATTCTTTTGTGACTTAAGAATACTACCCTTTATTACAAACCAGTAAGTAGACAAGTGTTAAAGCCATGAAGCATTATTTTGCAGGCTGATCTCTTTCTAGCACCACAGATCCACGGAGCAATCAACAGATTCCAGATTAACATGGTACTTTTTCTTCTCTGAACTCTTCTTTCGTTACCCAACACTGTTTCAGGCTTAGATTTTTACGTACTATATTCCCCAATCCCTGGAATCCTAGATCAGTTTTATGGTAGCATAAATTTTTATGTTGTCTTTGTCTCACACAGATACAAAAATTTTGATATTGTATTAACGTAGACGAAATCTCAGTTTCTTAACTTCTCCTCGCATCACTCGGTTTCGGTTTCTACAATTTTGTAAAACATGTTTTTCTCTTTTATAGGAACCGTACCCAACTCTTGCAAAATGCTATGAATCATACAACGAACTGCCTGTGTTTCAAAATGCACTCCCGGAAAAGCAGCCAGATGCTCCTTCCACCATCTGATTCTGTGAACCCGTAAGCTACTCTCAGCTTAATTAAACCTCAGACAACAACAACAATAATAATACCTTGTACTCATACATGTATCATATAATAAACCAGTTTACTTCTTAGTTCTTCTACTTGTATCATACAATAAAGGTCACAGAGTTTGAAATTTGCAAAGATATCTTATACATTCTCAGAGGAAGCCTTTGTCTCTAAGACTCTGCACCGTCTCCTTAACCGCATCTTCAACAGCAGTGAAAACCAGCCCGAGCTCAATCAATCTCTTAGCCGCATCAATACACGACGTAAGCCCAGGTTGAGTCTCTTTATCAAACCTGTGAACAGCAAACTCAGGGAAGAGCTTGGACACAAGAGCAGCAAACTCACTGAACTGATAAATCCCATTAGTGCATAGAAACCGACCAGAAGCTTCCGGTGTTTCGAATAACATCACATGACCTTTAGCCACATCCCTCACATGTACCACACCAAGCCAGTGATGCTCTTGCGTCTCTGTCGAGCCTTGTAAGAGCTGTAGCAAAACGGCACAGCTTGCGTTTAGGTTCGGTTGCAGAAGCGGTCCGAGACATGTCGATGGATGGATCGTCACAATGTTGGTTCCATGCTTCTCCGAAAATTCCCAAGCTGCTTTCTCAGCTAATGTCTTCGAAATTGGATACCATTTCTAAAATCAAAATTACCAGTCGAAAATTAGTGAATTTTTTACTAATTTTTTAGGTTTTGAAAGTATTTTAATTATGTTAATGAACATGTAATAAGCAGACAAAACAACATAATAAGACAAGAGTTAAATACTTTAAACCGAAATTTAACGAACCTGCATAGACTTGCAAAAATCGAGATCTGTCCACGACGATTCATCGACGGGGACTCTTTCCGGCCAATTAGGGTTAGGAACCAAGGCGGAGATAGATGACGTGATCACCACGCGTCTCACATTAAACCTTTTGGCTGCTTCCAACACATTGATCGTTCCTTTTACCGCCGGTTCGACCAGTTCCTTCTCTGGATTAACCGGTGGATCCAACGTACAAGGTGACGCCACGTGGAACACTCCCGCACATCCATCAATAGCTCTGGAGATTGCATCGGAGTCTAAGAGATCCGCTTCAAAGATCTTGATCTTCGAATCGGATCCGGGTAGTTTCAGAAGATGAGTCGGGTCGGATCCTGGGTAAACCGAAGCGTGGATTTTTGTATAACCTTTCTCAATTAACGTTCGGATTATCCAAGATCCGATGAAACCATTAGCTCCGGTTACACACACTGTCTCTTTCGCCATTGTTGATCAAATAAGAGCTCACTGAGAATTTATTTTCTCTCTATCGCAATTTTCAATACATGTTTAAGATAAAAAAAAAACATTTTTCCGGTAAAAAAGGATCCTTTTTTTTTCCTTACTCGGAAAAAATGGATTTTTTTTTTCTTAAAGATATAAGGGAAAATTAGAAATAAAAGATAAATATTTAAGTATTTGTCCATATATGAATTCTATGAACAAATATCAACTATTCCTAAACTACCCCTTTCATAAGATTGAACCAATTGTTTCAAAAATAATTAAGAAAAATATGTATTAAAATGATAAAGAAGACATGAAGATATATAAAATGTCAAAAATATATTGTTTTGTTTTTGTTTTAGATGGATAAAATTTGATCTATAAAGTTTAGAATATGTCTTCTGAAATTAGAATGTATATTCTATACACTCTACATGTTCTACAAAATTTAGATTATGTATTCTACACACTCTACATGTTCTACAAAATTTAGAAATCATTTCTGTTCTACGGTATTTTGAATACTAGTTTCTACGACTTTTAGAATACATATTCTATACTTTGTTCTTTGTTCTACAAAAATTAGAATATGTTTTCTAACATTTACTCATGTTCTAAGAATGTTAGAAAACATATTCTTAAGATTTTTTTTTATTCAATAAAAATTAGAAAGTACATTCTATCTAATTTAGATTTAAAAAAAAATCTTAAAATATGGAAATTGAATATAGAGAATTTGATTACATCTGCAAACTACAGAAGTTGAATTCTGAATACTTTAAAATTCTTTATACCTAAGTGAATAAATTATAACACAAATTAGAATTTTTCTTTATACTTCACACTTTTTCCTATAGATTACACTTAATTTCTTGTCTCAAAACCCGGAAAATTATTTGAATTTTGAATACTTTAAAAAATTTTATACCTAAGTGATGAATAAATATAATACAAATTAGAATTTTTCTTTATACTTAACACTTTTTTCTTATAGATTACGCTTAATTTCTTGTTTCAAAACCCAGAAATTTATAGTTGCGCTCCATAAAGAAATTGAAATCAAGGGAGTGGGATAGAGAGAGAGATTGAAGAAGAAGAAGAAAAAAACAGTTATTTAATATGGCGTTATTAGAAAGGAGAGAACAATTACGAAAGCTTAACTTTGATGAGCAAGAGAATCAAAGAAGAAGAAAATATGAAATTATCTACGGCAAAACAAATAATGGAATGTAAATAAATGTTGATTTTGTCATATATTTTTTCCAAATTGTTTTTAGAAAGAAATCAATTTAATTTTGATTTTTTTTAATAGTTTAGTAAGATTTTAAAAGACTGGGGGCATATTAGGATTTTAATTATATGAAATCATATATGACCAATATTAAAGTATATATGACCACTCATGAATATAGAATGCATAGATGGGCAATAGTTTAATTATTTGTCCTTTATTTCCAATTTTCTCAAGATATAATGCGTTGATAAAAAAACATAACGTTGACATGATATTATCCACTAGTTTTATAGACTTTTCAAATTTTGGGTGACGAATTAAAAAAGAAGAAATGTTTTCAATTCTTCAGTAGTCAAATAGATGAAAACCGCCGGAGCGCCGCCGCATAGAGGTGGTTCCTCCGCCGCTTACTTTTACTGGTCTTCATCATCTTGCTCTTACGATAGCTGTAGAGTTTTGGTGGTGAAGATGGGAGGAAAAGGCAAGAAGCCTCATCAATCTTCTTCTTTTAAGGTCCACACATGATTACACATTTATGTAAAGGTTTCGTCTTTGAGAACCAGAAGTCTCTCTTTAATCGAAAATAGTTGATAATTCGAAGTGGGTTTTGTGATCAACTAATCCAACATTAAATTCATTGATTTGTGAATTCTGAAAGTGCCAATCTTTTTTTCTTGGTTTATGATCAATTTAATTCTTTTTAGAGTTCTAGTATCGGATTTATCGATATGATGGATGTCCATTGAGCATTTTGCAACAATTGATTTGATCTTTGTATGACCATTAAGTTCTTGGATTTGTATGGATTCTGATATTCTTCTCTGTTTGGTTCTTTTTAGATCTCTAGTAACGGAGTTATGGCTATGATGAATGTTCATTGACTATTTTGGAACCATTGATTTGATTTTGGTTTTTGATAGCAGGATTCAGAGCCAGAACCACCGAGAATCAAATCCAATGTTAAGCATAACTTGCAGCTTCTGAAGTTATGGAAGGCATGTAGTAGTGTGATCTTTTTGTTTCATTACCACGGTGTCTAAGTCTAACCATTAGTATTCAAGAATTTGTCTACGTTAAAATCTTTGGAATTGTATGATATATATGTAGGAGTTTCAGAGTAGAGGATCTGGCATGGCTAAGCCAGCGACTAGTTACAGGAAGAAGAAAGTAGAGAAAGACGAGTTACCGGATGATAGTGAGCTCTACCGGGATCCTACAAATACGCTTTACTAGTAATTACACTCTATTTTTAAGTTTCTCAATTTCAGAATCTTCATGTTGTTTGGAGAATGGTTTTTGAGGTTTGAAAGTTGAAGGAATGTTTGTGATTCCCTGAAAGCTGTTTTATAGCACGAACCAGGGTCTATTGGATGATGCAGTTCCGGTTTTGCTTGTTGATGGTTATAATGTGTGTGGATATTGGATGAAGTTAAAGAAACATTTCATGAAAGGAAGGCTTGACGTTGCTCGGCAGAAGTTAGTTGATGAACTTGTGTCATTCAGTATGGTTAAAGGTAAAAACTTTCAGAAGAATCAACATTTGATTTCATCGATGGCTCATTTCGGCTAATGCGACAATTTGATTTGAATTTGTTGTAGAGGTTAAGGTAGTGGTTGTGTTTGATGCTCTCATGTCTGGTCTCCCTACTCACAAGGAAGATTTTGCAGGGTACAGTCAATCGGCCTTTTTCCAGTCTTAATAGCTGTTTTCAATATCTTTATTTACTTTGACAACTCAAAAAGGTTTCTCCTTTTGGCCAGTGTTGATGTGATTTTCTCTGGAGAAACTTGCGCTGACGCTTGGATTGAAAAGGAGGCAAGGAAAAATGATCTCTTTACCCCAAAGGCTGTTCAAATAGACGGGTTTTCGAAAATAGTTGTTGATGTATCTTCATTTCTGATAAGATTCCTGATATTGGTAGGTGGTTGCGTTGAGAGAAGATGGATGCCCTAAGGTTTGGGTTGTAACATCTGATGTCTGTCAACAACAAGCAGCACATGGAGCGGTATTGCATATCATAACGATGTTTTAAACTTGTTATGCTCATATCTTGTTACTGATTTTGGTGACTAATTCTTGACAGGGAGCTTATATTTGGAGTAGCAAGGCACTGGTTTCTGAGGTATGATCACCAAAGCAATTGCCTTTATCTTTTTTTGTGATTTGAGAGTCATGTGATCTTGTGAAACATCATATTGTAGATCAAATCAATGCACAAGGAAGTAGAGAGAATGATGCAAGAAACAAGGTTACATTGGATTTTTCGCGTTTTTTAGTTCTGCGGTTGGTGGGGTTTTTGAAATCTGCGTTTGGAGCTAACCGAAAATCTCTGGACTACTTTTTCTCACATAGGTCAACATCTTTCCAAGGGAGATTGCTGAAACACAATCTTGATTCTGAAGTCGTGGATGCTCTTAAAGATCTAAGAGACAAATTATCAGAAAACGAGACAAAGAGATGACAGCAAGGCTTGGTCTCTCCATGTAACTTCTGTCCTAAGTAAGCTAATCTGACTTATAAAAAACAGAGGCTGCAGAGGAAACTAGAGAGATAGAGAGAGAGCTCAAAGGCTCTGTTAATGTTGTATTTGTGTCTGAATTCTTTTTGACTAATCTATAGATTCGTTTTCTTTAGTCCAAACATTTGGTTATGAGATGTTCCGAATTTTATTCTTAGCTTCATGCATAAAAATCACCTTAACCTATGTTTATTATGTTACAATAATGTACATATGTACCTTTTAGTTGAATAATGAACCAAATCGTTTTTCTCTTACATTATATTTATTTATGTATATAGTTTTTGGTTTATTTAATTATTTTTATGAAAAAAATTGAAATAAATACTTCGAAGTGGGAGCTAAAGACCAATCAAGACCCATAGAGAACAAGAGCTTTATTAAACAAAATCTTTGACGTGAAAGAAGCACGATAGTTTCAAAGACCTATAAAAGAACAAGAGCTTGACAAAACCAAATTTCTAGAAGAAATAAGCTCAGTTAACAACAAAATTATGACAAAAAGAAAATACATTAAATTGATAAAAAATAAGTAAAACATAAGCAAAACATATGAAAAAATAAAAATGCTAAGAAAACAAAAATTGTAGATAAAGATTAGATATTTCAAAAACGGTGGACATCGGCTGATGCAATGAGGTTCATATGATAGAAACAATGTCTGAACTACTCTGAGGCCTGAGCTAAGAGTTTTTCGCAATCGCAGGTTGTTTGACTGTTACACTAAGCGGCGGAAGGAGATTGGTCCGCCATTCTCGTCAGCCATTATCTCTTCTCTGTTAATCTCTGTGTTTCCGATTTCCGATTTCCGATTTATCTGTGATTTTAATTATGTTTGTCGGTTTGTGCTTTAATATGGGATTCAATGTCCGAACCACTCTGAAACCTGAGCTAAGAGTTTTTTCCAGTCGCAGGTAGTTACACTCCATGTCATTAGTTTATGGCAAATGTGACTATGATGTATCAAACTACATTTTGGTTTATATGATTTAGATCTAAAAGACAACAAATTATCAAAAAACTAAATGAAGAGATGAAAAAAATCCAGAGACGCAGTTGGATAATACTACGTCGGCTGAGACTCTGAGAGACCAGATACGGTAGCTCCGAATCCATAGTAGATAGTAGATATGACGGCGACGGAGAGGCAGGATATAGTAGCTCCGAATCTAGAGTAGATGGTGAATATGACGGCGACGGAAAGACAGGATATGGGAGCTCCGAATCCAGGGTAGATGGTGGATATGAAAGCGACAGAGAGGCTTTCATTATGTTTTTTATGTTAACCTATGTTTATTATGTTGTGAATGTGACCTTTTAATTGAATAATGGACAAAATCGTTTGGTTAGTGTAAATCATTTTTACTTTTTGTTTTCAAATTTTAATTATATAGTATTCCTTCTGTATCACTTTATGTGATGTTTTAGCAAAAAAAAAAAATTATTTCAATTATATATGAGAGATTCTGAAAACGATGCGTTTTAATTTAACCGTAATCCGTCCAATTTTCATGATAATATAGACGGAAATGGATTTACATTAACAGATTTAAATTAAAAGTTTTTTTTATTAAATATATAATTAAGGGGGTTATCAAACGATTCATTCTGTAATTGAGGGATTTTATTACTAAAAACCCTTTAATCCATTGCAAATTCTATAATTTTACCAACAATATTTAAAATATGATCTGGTTGAACTGATACAACTGCCATCAGAAAGAAATTTTGGCTATTGGTTGTTTCACTAGTTTGACGCCTTTTATTTTTTTGAATATGTTCTTTCATTTTTATTCATGTACAAACTAAATTTTAAAACACGTAGATAGATTATAATTTTAAGACAAAAAAACAAAAGAAGAACAAAAAATAAACCAAACAGAATAAGGAAATCTATATATATAATGGGAGGGTTTCTCTCCATCTAAAGTGTCCACATCAGCATTCATGTCATCATAATTTATTTTTTGTGGGCTCCACATATTTTATTTATTAAAACAAAAACATTAAAACTAAACTAATTCACACATTAAATAAAAATAATAATTGACAAAAATTACATGAAATATTATGAAAAACGAAAAAAATAAATATACAACTTAAAATATGAAATTTTTGAATAGATATTGAATATATATAAATTAGATCATTATATTTTAACATATAATGACTAAATATTTTAAAATAGTTAGAGATACGAAAAAAAAAAACTTATCATATATTTTAATGGTACAAAATTTATTTTTTAAGAGTTGCCATTCTTTAGTAGAGAAAAGGAAATAAGGGTTAAAAATACCAAATTTAAAGATTTTTACTTAAAATAGAAATCAATTCATTTCTAAAAAATAGACATTTAAAATTTGAGTACCGATTAAAAAATAAGAATAATTTAGAACATATTATTCTTTATAATTATAATATATAAGTAGTCAAATTAATAAATTTTCTATATTATAAATGTTTTCTAAATAAAAAAAGTGAATACCTAAAGAAGAAAAACTAAATATTAATCAGTGTTTTTAGGAAATTCACATAGATTGAAACAAACTAAGGGTGATTTGAAATAAAACTATCCTAAACATCACAAATAAAAATAAAATAATCTTATCGAATAATAAAACTGTGTAATAATAATATTTGAGAATGTTATTTGGAAATCTATATATAGTAATGGTAGATTGAAGAGTTTTTCATTAGAAATAAAAATGATTTTGTTTTGTTTTTCTAAATAAATGTATTTTAAAATTAGAATAATTTTTATGAGTTCGTAAGTGTCACATTTTATAAAAATCAACATAAAGAATACTATCTAAAATCATAATATATGTTAAATTATATATATAGAAAGAGATTTTTGTATTTTCCAAATGGTCAAGATAAAGTGCAAAATTTCACGTTGAAATTCTATGTTTGTGAATAGGAATGAGTCCATATATGAGATTTGTTTTCTATAAAGCAATTTTAGATGCACCATAACATGGTAAAAAAATATCTTATAACAAACATCTCCTCAGATTTCTTTTCTGATGTTCACTTTAATAAAAAGATCATGAAACTTATAAAAAAAATTGAGTATTGAATGATATGAAGGAGAAAATAGAAACGATCTAAGGAGAAAAGAGAATAGATGTCGGGAGACGACGAGTGAATCATAAAAGAAAACGAGAAAAATTGTAGTAAAAAATGTGAGAAACTTTTTACTACTTTGGAAAGATAATGCATATGAATTAAAGTAAAATCTTTTAAAATTCAATTGATTATATTTATAGTTTTATACTCAAAGAATAAAAGTTTACAATTAAATTCCGCGCAACGCGCGGGTACACCCTCTAGTTAATTTAAATAGGAGTGTTTACTCTTTATGCCAAATTATTGTCTATGACAAAAGGCATTACCAAATAAAAGAATTATATGACAAAAAAAAAAAACAATTTGGGCCAGGTCCAGATAGTAAGGATCCAATGGGTTTATTATTGGGGTTGATATAATGTTAAGGAGTAATACGTTATCGTTCAGCAATAAAAAAGAGTCAGCTTGGGCTTAAGTTCTATTAGCCTTACCGGGTTATCGGATCAAACCGCTCCATACTTTCAAATTGAAAGTTTCAATTCCACGCTGACAAAATTCAATTCAAGCAAATTACCGTCGCCGCCTTCTCGAATTCGTTCTACCGCCGGTTACTTGTCGCCGCCGGTTACTATTTGATGTAGGAAATGAGCATCAAATGAGAAGGCTACGTGGAGGACAAAGATTGGTCGAAGCGGGTGAGACACGTGGCAGAATAACATTGGTCGGAGCTGGAGAAAGTTGTTATGAAGACTCTTTAAAACGCAGTCTCTGGACTGGCAAAAAAAAAAAAAACGCAGTCTCTGCTTCTTTTCATTATTATGCAAAATCTGAGATTGTAATCTTCTTCTTCATTTAATTCTCTGTTGTTCCTGAGAATTCTATGTAATTCTCAAGCTCTTCCTCATCGTTTTGCTGGATCTCTCTTTGAGACTCTTGCAGATGAGAAGTGGTGTTGCGTTACTTGCGAACGTTGTATCCATTTATCCTTCTTTGTTTATTTGAAATCCATTTGATCTTCCTCACCCGATTTACGTTATCACTATTACTCGTTTATTCGTCGTCTTTCGATAGCTTAATCGTTCCTGTTTACTTTCCCAGAATTTTCTCGAATTGATTTTGATGGTGTTGCTCGGAAGAACTAAGTTATGATGAAACTCTTTGAATGAAACTCAAGCATTTGTGGAAAAGAACTTTGCTACTACAGTCTTTGAAGATTTTTAGGAAGCAACATGATTCTTTAAAGATGAATCTATGGCTATAATTCAAGCTGAACTTGGATGCCTACAAGGTGTTCGACAGAATGCTGGTGAGAGGCCATAGATTACAACAAAGGAGGAGGCTAATTTGGTTTGCTAAATCTTGGATGTTCATATACAGATATAGGAAGCAACCTCACGTCTGGTTACAAACTGCGCATAAACTGATTGTTGGAAGCAATATCAAGTACACACATCCATGTTCACAAGTGCTACAGTTTGATGGATGAAGAAGCAGAAACGAAAAACCATTTGCAGGGTACAGTCAATCGGCCTTTTACCGTCTTTATATTGTTTTCGATATCCTTATTACTTTATAAACTCAAAAAGGTTTCTCCTTTTGGCCAGTGTTGATGTTATTTTCTCAGGAGAAACTTGCGCTGACGCTTGGATTGAAAAGGAGGCAAGGAAAAGATCTCTTGACCCCAAAGGCAGTTCAAATATACTGGTTTTCTAGAATCATCTCTGATGTTTCTTAGTTTCTGATAAGATGCCTGATATTGATAGGTGGTTGCATTGAGAGAAGATGGATGCCCCAAGGTTTGGGTTGTAACATCTGATGTCTGTCAACAACAAGCAGCGCATGGAGCGGTATTGTGCATCATATCGATGTTCTAAACTTGTTATGCTCATATCTTGTTATTGATTTTGGTGACTAATTCTTGACAGGGAGCTTATATTTGGAGTAGCAAGGCACTGGTTTCTGAGGTATGATCATCAAAGCAATTGCTTATTTTCTATTTTTGTGATTTGAGTTTCACGTTATCTTGTGAAACATCATATTGTAGATCAAATCAATGCATAAGGAGGTTGAGAGAATGATGCAAGAAACAAGGTTACATTGGATTCTTCGCGATTTTTTAGTTCTGCGGTTGGTGGGGTTTTAAAATCTGCGCTTGGATCTAATTAACCGAAAAAATCTGGACTACTTTTAATTTACACAGGTCAACATCTTTCCAAGGGAGATTGCTGAAACACAATCTTGATTCTGAAGTCGTGGATGCTCTTAAAGATCTAAGAGACAAATTATCAGAAAACGAGACAAAGAGATGACAACAAGGACCAAGTAACTTCTGTCCTAAGTAAGCTAATGTGACTTATAAAAAACAGAGGCTGCAGAGGAAACTAGAGAGATAGAGAGAGAGAGCTCAAAGGCTTTGTTAATGTTGTATTTGTGTCTGAATTCTTTTTGACTAATCTATAGATTCGTTTTCTTTGGTCCAAACATTTGATTATGAGATGTTCCGAATTTTATTCTTAGCTTCATGCATAAAATTCATCTTAAACTATGTTTATTATGTTACAATAATGTAAATATGTACCTTTTAGTTGAATAATGAACCAAATCGTTTGGTCTGTGTAATCATCTTTAGTTTTTCTTGTAAATTTCAATTATAGTATAAGTAAATAATCCGAAAATTATTTTCGACATTGGTCTAAAAATCAACCGTTTGTGAATCTGTATAAGGTTCACTTACTAATAACCCCTCATTTACATGTATATAAGACCGAAATTATGTTTAACAATTTAATGTCCTCAACGACTCATAAGCATGTGATCCTTTCACAGATGGATCTGCTAAGCTACTCAACACTGATGATGGTTCATCTCTCAAACCTTTCTCCAACTGAAAGAAATTTACAAAAGGTTCCAAATTTATGAGCCAACAGATGATGGTTCCGTGGTAGAGGACTTTGCTAGTTAAATTTTTTGTTACTTGTCCTTTTATTTTATTTTATTTTCCACCTTTGTACTTAACCGAGTTTTTTGATTAATAATTTAATATTTCAGAAAACCACAAAATAAAACAAAAAAAAGATGAAAAAAAAACTCTGAAGTAAAACAAGTATAGACTTTGAGAAACTTCTACATGAAATTTAAACTTTTTTCTTCTTCTTGCTAGAAAATTAGTCAAAATTCAGTTTTTGCTATTCTATTAACAGACTCTCTTAAGGAACAACATTTTTTCTCTTACATTATATTTATTTATGTTTTTTTTTTTTGGTTTAGTTTAATTATTTTTATGAAAAGAAATTGAAATAAACACTTCGAAGTGGGAGCCAAAGACCAATCAAGACCCATAGAGAACAAGAGCTTTTTAATAAACAAAATCTTTGACGTGAAAGAAGCACGATAGTTTCAAATTAAAGACCTATAAAAGAACAAGAGCTTGATAAAACCAAATTTTTAGAAGAAAGAGGCTCAGTTAACAACAAAATTATGACAAAAAAGAAAATAAATTAATTTGATAAAAAATAAGCAAAACATAAACAAAGCATATGAAAAAATAAAAATGATAAGAAAACAAAAATTATAGATAAAGATTAGATATTTCAAAAACAGTGGACATTGGCTGTTACAATGAGGTTTATATGATAGAAACCATGTCCGAACAACTCTGAGGCCTGAGCTAAGAGTTTTTCGCAATTGCAGGTTGTTTGATTGTTACACTAAGCTGCAGAAGGAGATTGGTCAACGGCGGTGACGACTGAACGGCTCTGTTCTTTGGTCCATACTCTGTTTTTCGTGTTTTTTTTTATTATTTATTCAAGGAAAAAGAGTGACATACAGTGGTGAGTGAGAAGAGGGAGGGTAACAATGTTCAAGGTAGTTTAGTGTGGGGGAAGTCAAAGTCAGAAGTAAATTTTTCAGAGTTTCTAATTAACACATTTCCAATTTAAGAGCACATGTATAAAAATCAAATTAAAAAATTTAAGAGCACATGTAACTCCGTTAATAAACGTTTGAAAAATCCTCAAATATACGACGTCGTTTGTCAAAACTCAAGGAGAAAACAGAGCGAATGTTACAACATTTAATGGCGTTAATCTTCGTGTGTTTGCAAACTACTTTTCTAGTGAAGGCTTTTTTTTTTTTTTTTTACAGTAAAATAAAGTCATCCATTTAAGCTAAATATGTAACTTTTAGTTGAATAACGAACCAGATCGTTTGGTCAGTGTAATCATCTTTAGTTTTTCTTGACAAATTTCGACTATAGTATTAAGTAAATAATCCGAAAATTATTTTCACATTGGTCTAAAAATAAACCGTTTGTGATTTGTGAATACTGATGATTGTGCTAAGCTACTCAATACTGATGGTTCATTTCTCAAACCTTTCTCCAGCTGAAAGAAAATTACAAAGGTTCCAAATTTATGAGCCATGTCGGATTATAAAAGAATGTGACTATTTTTTTTCTTTTGTTTTGTTTTATTTTCCACTTATGTACATAACCGATTTTCTTGATTAATAAATTGAAAATTTTAACAAAAAATGAAAAACAAAGATGAAAAAAAATCTGAAACAAAACAAGTAAAGACTTTGAGAAACTTCTAACTGATTTTGTTTTTCTTTTTGCTAGTAGATTAGTTAGATTTCAGTTTTTGCTATTCTGTTAACAGACTTTCTTAAGGAATAACATTTTTTCTCTTACATTATATTTATTTCTGTATAGTTTTTGTTTTATTTTTTATTGATTTTATGAAAAAATTGAAATAAATAACACTTTGAAGTGGGAGCCAAAGACCAATGACAACAAGAGCTTTAATAAACAAAATATTTGACGAGAAAGAATCAGGATAGTTTCAAAGACCAATTAAGACCTATAAGAGAACAAGAGCTTGATAAAACCAAATTTTGTAGAAGGAAAAAGCTTAGGTAGCAAAAAAATTATGAGAAAAAGAAAATAAATAAAATTTATTAAAAAATAAACAAAACATAAGAAGAAAAACTAAAAGACAAAAACTTTAGATATAAATTTGAAATTTCTTTGTAAAAGGTGTTCGATGTGATATTCTTTGTAAAAGGTGTGAGTTGGCAGAGGAAACAATTAATCATGCTTTATTTGAGTGCACTCATTCTAAGAAAGTATGGGACTTATCCGATATACCTATGGTATCAGGTAGTTTTCCTCTAACCTCGGAATTCTCAAATCTAGATTATCTTTATTGGAGACTTCCATCTACTCTAGAAAGGGGAGAGAAAACATATAGTTATGCTTGGATTTTGTGGTTCATATGAAAAGATTGGAATAAAAAGGTATTCAAGGGATTACAATCTGAACCCACATATATTTTAAATCTTGCTTTGAGTGAAAAATTAATGTGGGAAGAAGCTCAGGTGGATCCGATCGAAACTAGTCCTATTACGGAAACTTTGGAACGCCCAGTTCTATCGATAAGATGTCGGTTTGATGGCTCTTGGAAAACTTCGGATCCAACTATGGGCTTAGGATGGTGTTGTTTTCAAGGAAATGATCAATCGATTTTGTTCGGTGCAATGTGCCTACGAAGGAGTCCTTCCCCCCTTCACTCGGAGATGGAAGCTTTAATTTGGGCTATGAAGAATATCCTTTCAAGAAGGATAGATTGTCAGGCGTTTGAAACAGATTGTTCGGAGTTAGTCTCGATGATACAGTCCCCTGACGAATGGCCCGCTTTCTCCAATCTGCTAGACGAGTTTGGTTTTCTCCGTGTCTCTTTCCCCTTCTTCTCGCTCTCTCTTATTCCCCGTTTATGTAATGTTAAAGCGGACTGCTTAGCCCGTTCTTCCAGACTTTTATTTTATGAAGTTTCTTTTGTAGACACTTATCCTCCTAATTGGGCAACCAATCAAGGAGTTCTTTATTAATTAATGTGTGGTTGACAAAAAAAAAAAAAAATTGAAATTTCAAAAACCAGGGACATTGGCTGATACAATGGAGGCTCGCTCAAATAATAGAGACCATGGTTTAGAAATCAGAAAATCATAACCAGGAGGGTCATAATTCGGAGCCTCATAACATAGAGTCGACGGCCTAGACGAGGGTGGTGACAGTGAGGATTATATGTTGGGCAGTTCGTTGAAACTTAGCCCTACTTGTTACCCAAATCCGAATTATGACAACTACTAAGAAATGCAGAGCAATAACAATCCATCATCTCAATCATATTTCGTCATTCGAGTTTTTCTTTTCTCAGACCTTATTCGCCTTTTGAATTGAGTGATGAACCGATCAGTCTTGGTATCCAAGTCTATGTGATCAGAATTGTCTGTGTTGAGGCTTACATCACTACATATCCAAGCGTAGTCACCTTGCATAAAGACCTTCCAAGGCTTCATCTTGAATGGCAGATGAAGGCATATCTGAAGTCGAAAGCAGATCAGAGTAGGCAGTTGACGAAAAAGAACAATGTTCCGGAGACGAGAATGCCAAAAGCGGAGATGACAATGGTAGAGTAGTGTCCACGAAAAGGACAAAAATGAAAAATGGAAGATCAAGCGCTTCCTCCTCCTCATCCAAATACTCCTCGCTAGGCTTGAAGAGATAACAATCAAATCATATTGGAACGATGTGAAAAACGAACAACTAAAAAATTTCTCCACGGAAATTAGGTAGAGAATCTCCTTGAACATAAACGTTGTTCAAGGACATGGTGTAGGTGGGCATCGTTGTTATAACTATTGCTATTTTTTTGTAGTTGGTAATTATAGTTATCATCACTTATTATTTTAATTTCGACATGTAATTTATAGTTTAGATATTCCTTATGTAAAACTCTATCTCTCTAAGTTAGATAACAAACAATAGAGTCGATTGTTTGTTATCTTGGGCCTGCGAGCCCCTTCGGCTTTTGCCTTGTATGTTGGGCCTGCGTGCCTGGTTCGGCTTTTGCCATGTATGTTGGGCCTGCGTGCCTTTTTTGGGCCTTTGGGTCTTGTAATTTGTTTCTTTTAATTAATGGAAATTAAAAAAAAAAAAAAAAAAAAACAATAGAGTCGATTTTTAATTCAAATTTTGGTTGAAAAAAAAACTATAGTTTTTGTATATGTTTTGCTTATTTTTTTTGTCAATTTCAACTTTTTATAAAAATATATAGAATAGTTATAACATATTGATAGAGTTTTACTTAGAAGAATTATCATTAAAATTATATATTAAAAAAAACTTAATTTTAGGTTCTGAAAATGTTTAATGTCACTACAATTTTGAAATATTTACAAATTTTGAATTCAAAAAACTTAAAACTTTATCACTAATTAAACACATTCACGAGTTTTTTTCAAACAAATTAGTCTTACATAAAGTTCGGATCGTCAGGGTGATAAACCAGTGTAAAGGGCAGATCAAGAAGCTCTTCATCTTCTTTATTACTCTAGAAAAGATATCCTACGACTCATGCCAAACAGAGAAGAATGACGACAACTCGAAATTGCTTCTCTACGAAACCTTCCAGAAAAGGTATGAATCAACGAAATCAAATTCAGGTAAGATAAAGAAGGTGGGCAACACTGAAACTGCAACTATGTAGTAGAGCTGCGTCGGGTAGAATCCGGCTAACCGACAGAAATGGATCTCGTCTCCCATCGTCGCTGATCTAACTTTTTAGATTTCTCTGATTTCATGATGTTTCGTTGTGTTAAGTGCTTCAAATTTGACACTTCAATGTTTGTTTCTACTTTGAGATATGCCTTAGGTTCCATCTCCTCTACTCCGTCCATGCTGAAACTAGTAATCTTTTTTATTAATTGAAATAAGTGTTTTCTCTGTGTCTTCCGGCAAGTTTCGGCGTTTTTCGGCGAGTTTCTGCTTTTTCTGGTGTCTTCTTTTGTGTTATTGTACCCAAAAAAAATCTGAGTGGCCATCGATTTTCTGATTGAACCTGACGTTTGAAAAAAGAATGTTGTTTTTTTGTTCATAGTAAAATCTCATTCTCAAAAAAAAAAAAAAATTAATTAATTAATATGTAACAGAACAATAATTGGGTTGAATTTGTAATTTATATAATTTACAAAGACACATATACATTTGAATAATTTGATAAAACTACATCCGTTTCTCAACATATGAGATTTGTGCAACGAATTTAAGCTTAATAATTCGAATTTTCTTTTGCCAACTAATAATTTAAGTCATATATGAAAACAAAATTTATAGTTTATAGTTAATAACAGAAAAGAATATCATTTTTTTTTTTAGATATCTTTTTCACATATGAGATAATATTATTAGGTTTAGATGTAATTCAAGGATTATGCATAATTATTTTGCTTTTTATTTATTTATTTGAAGATTTTTTTAATCATTTAATATATTGCAAATTTTATAATTTGACCAACAATATCTAAAATATGATCCAGTTTGTCTGGTTGAACTGATGCAATAACTGCCATTAGGTTTCTTTCACTAGTTTGATTTTTTTTTTTGTATATATTCTTTCCTTTTTATCAAGTTAAACTAAATTTTAACATAGACAAATTATACGACAAAAACGAAAGAAGAAGAAATAATAAACCAAACAGAATATGGAAATTAATTTAAATAGGAGTGTTTAGGCCCAATATGACCTAGACAAAAAAATCTTTTAACTATATTTGGCGAGGTTCAGTTAGTAGATCCAACTTAATAGTGGGGTTTTTATTGGGCTTCATATAATGATAAAGAGTAATATTGTAAACGACTCAGCAATAGGAAAGATTCGGATTGGGCTTAAGTCCTATTAGCCTTACCGCTCCATACTTTCAAATAGTTTATATTCCACTCTGACAAAATCAGTTCAAGCGATTACCGTCGCCGGCTTCTCGAATTTGTTCTACCGCCGGTTACTTGTCGCCTGTAACTATTACTCTATTATACATCACTACCTATCCACGCATAGTCTCCTTGCGTGAAAGACGAACAACTCAAAATTTTCTCAAAGAAAAGTAGCCAAAGAATCTCTTTGAACATAAACATTGTTCAAAGACATGGTATTGATAGGCATCGTTGTTATAACTATCTTTTTTGTTTTTTTGGTGTAGTTGGTAAATTTATAGTTATCATAACTTATAGTCATTTTAAAGTAAATGAATTTCCCAATTTTAATTCAATCTGTATATTAAAGACATTACGTTTTCTCTATAATTATAATGACTTATGCATCAAACATAAATGTAATATACTTGACAATAAATACACATGGAGAAAGAGGATGCTGAATAGAAACTCACAAAGAACTTATCAACAAATGGCCGTCCCATGCTTGGCTGTTATGTTCTCCCACATAAGTTTCAAAAGAAACCAAACTGATAAAAAAAAGAGAAAGCAAGCGAGTGAGATATTGCTACATAAAACATTGTTTTTTTTTGCAGAATGGGCTATACAAAAACGAAATTGCATATATAAAGAAGTAAATAAGAGATAAAAGAAGAATTGTAAAAAGCCTGAGAAAAAAAGATAGTACAAAATCTCTCCGTGAGAAAAAAAGAGTTAAAGAAAATCGTACTAAGCTGATGTGTCAATAAGATAGTGCATCAGTTTTTGATAAAGTGACTGTTGATTCGCTATTAGGCAGATAAGTTGTACATTTTCTTATATTTTTTTCTTAACCTCTTGTATATTCTTCAGTCATTGACAAACAAGTTGTTGTATATTTATGCTGTCATAATTATTTTAAAAGTCTTAGTTAAGAGTTGTAGCAAAATATAATTTAAAACAATGTTGTCCCTGCATATTAGAATAAAAGATTTGTACCGTTAATAGCAAAAGAACACAGGACTGAAAGATTTAACTTTTCAGTTATATATTTTTTTACAGAGGACTGAAAGAAAATTAAAAGAAAATCAATCATTTCTCCTGTTCATGTGATTATCAGTAATGACCAAAGATCTTTACTGTGTAAAATTGATAAATCGAATTTGAATATAAGGTAAAGAAATTGTGGTCGTTTTTAGTCAACATGGAGTACTATGAAGTAGTGGAGGAAATAAAGGAGGATAAAAATCATATGTTTAGGAATCAAAATCATAGAGATATTACCTCATGTGTATTAGGGAAGTAGATTGTGCAGATTAGGGAAGTAGATATCCTTTGTGATGTTTTCTGAGAATATATGAACTCGTCGAGAAAAACTTGGTTTTCTCTAGTGCATACCGGTATATATCTCTTGTGCTTGTATATATGGCTTGGTTATCTTTCTTACTGTAATTTCACAAAATTAAAGAGTCAATTGTCGAGTACTTGATTTGCGTTTAAAAATATGAGATCAACTATTTATAAAAGCAAAGGAAGAACTAATTGAGAATTGATAACCTTGGCATGTCTTTGGGTTTGTCACGATGGTGTAAGAGTTTTTTTTTTTTTTTTTCTGAAAATGTTTCACATGGGACCCTTGAAAACGAAACCCATGTCTTTCTACAGTCAGTTTCTCAACAAGAGTTATAATTCACAACGTATATGCAAAACGAAAGACATGCAAATCTCGAGAAGATGAAATATTTGATACCTTATTGGAATTACACTTGTTCTGTTCTTCAGCCGTAATTGTCATGGAAGGAGAAAGGAGAGTGAAGATGAATAATGGATCGAGAAAGGAAAGCGGACACAAATACTGTAAAAATTGTAAATCTGCCATGGCGTAGAGATGGAGGAAGAGAAAGTAACTGATCCGAAAGCGAGAAATTTGGGAATCGTAATTAGAAAATTCGGCGAAGAAAATTAAACAATATAAATTAGTAAGAGCGGTTGCAAGATATGGGGAAGATCGTGGGGAAGACGGCGAGAAAGAAGGAAAGAAATTTTCTTTAAAATTTTACTGTAATGAGAAAATAATTATTGTTTTACGCTTCAAAACACAATAAATTGTGACTTTGCTTACATTCTTTTTGTGAAAAATTGACGGTTGATTTAGTATAATTAGATAATGCTGTTTAGAGCCCTTAACCGAAGATTATTGGATATTATATTTGAACGAAAGCATCTTTTCCCCGAAATTGTAATTGAACCGAGAAAAACAAACCCTTGTAAACCAACCAAACCGAAAAGTTTAACCCGATATTGAAACAAACAAATATTCGAGAGACAAGGATTCAAGAGACAAGACGAGAAATCAGAGTTGATTCACAAATTGCAATCAAGAAATTGTGGTAAAGATGGGGAATCTGGAGAAAGAATGGATTTAGAAGAACATTAAGATGATTGGGGTCGAAATAACAATGCGGAGAGATGTTTCAGCATTTGTTAAAATTGTTTTGCACACCAAGTGTTCGATAAAATGTCTCCACAGAAAGAAAGCAAGCGAAGAGGAGGGTTTTTAAGTAAAAGCTTGGATATTCAAATACAAACATCAGTAACACTTGCAGCACTGAGAAGTAGAGAGATTGGAGACAGAGCAAGTCTACAAATTTGTAGATAGTTCCAGGGCTTGAGATGTTTAATCTGGTCAGTCTCCAATCAATCAAAGTGTATGGTTTATCGAGAATGGATAGATATTCAAGAGAAGATGATGTTACTAATGCATTAGCAGTGGATCTCTCTTCGGAAATTGAAGCAGAGAAGAAGGTTCATCTGTTGATTGTGCAGTTCAACGAGGGTCAAATTTGAGTTGGATATACAATAATCCAGTGGAACTTGAATATTTGTTCTGGAGGGATATTTTGGAAATTCAGGCAATCATGTTCATTGATTTTCTCGGAGCAGCAGCTGATTCTCTAAAATCAGAGTACCGTGAAAGTCTTGGTGATGCTGCTGAGAGTCATAGGTTACTATTTCAGTGTCTCTAATCTCTTTTATCCTATGAAGTTTATCTTTGGTGATATGAGGTACCAACTTAAGCACAAATGTTAAATCTAAGCTACTACAGAAGTTTCGGCACTAGTGTTATGTTTGGTCATTGTGGTGATGCAAAATTTATAGGAAAGGGGACAGCTTATCATGGCACCAATAAAGATAAACGACAGAGATTTGTGGTGGGGCAGTTACACAGAGTTTGATGAGCTTATAAGATCTGCAGTTTTCCATCGAAGCCACCTTGACTTGCTAAGATTCTTCAATCCAGCATTGATGAGGTTCTTATTACATCACTAGCTCTAGCAGTTCCATCACAGATTCGGATTTATTCAATGATGATGCCACCAGCTGAGACGCAAGGGGAGTTGTTGGTCCAAAATAGTGAGAAAGTCGAAGTATAACATTCTTCTTTCACTGTTTCATGACTGATTTCTTGAGTGCTAATGATAGAATGAAGAATTTACGGGAAATCTAAAACGCCAACTCGCGAAGCTCTTGGTTGTGTGTCTAAAATTAACGGTTCCTGATGAACCTAGTTTTGAGCCCTTGGTGGCTGCCTCCGCTGCTGGAAAATTTGGAGATTACCAATGGTGCTCCCTCTTTCACTTAATTCAATGATATTAAAGTTCCAATTAAGTTATTTTCTCTTTGTTGAATTAGATTCTTTCATCATATTGTTGTCTGCAGTAACAATGCAATGGGACTATGGTCCATAATTAAAGGAAAGGGTACTCAGTTCAAGGGTCCTCCAGCTGTTGGACTGGTTGGTTTGGTCTTTAGAATTTAGTAGCTTTTCGTATGTTGTATGTCGTGAATCAGATTCTTATCCTATTTTATATGTCTTTTAACTCTAATTCTGTTCCCTTTTTCACAAAGGCCCTTGTTAAGAGTCTCCCTACTTCTGAGATGGTGGAATCATGCTCTGTAGCTAGACCTGGCTATATTAATGTCGTACTATCAGCTAAGTGGATGGCTAAGGTGCTCCTATTGTTTTACTCAGTTGTAGTCATTTTCTAGTGCTCATATAAATAATATATGTTTGGCATAATTGTTTTCTAATCTATCCGCAGAGTATCATCGATGGAGTTGACACATGGGCACCTACTCTTTCGGTTAAGAGAGCTGTAGTTGATTTTTCCTCTCCCAACATTGCAAAATAAATACATGTTGGTCATCTTAAGATCAACTATCATCGGTGACATGCTAGCTCGCATGCTCGAGTACTCAAAGGTTGAAGTTCTACGCAGAAACCATGTTGATGATTGGGGAACAAAGGTAGGCTACTTTTTATTGATTTTTTAACCTTGAATTTTTTTTTGTAATTGTTGTATCGGAGAAATAAGAGCTGCTTTTCTGCAGTTTGGCATGCTAATTGAGTACCTCTTTGAGAAATTTCCTGATACAGATAGTGTGATCGAGACAGGTCAGCTGCCTTCCATCATATGGCCTCTCAAGCTTTAAAGTTTTATTTTATGTCAATATTGGCATAATATGCTTGTGAAGAACCGAAGCAATTTAATTTCTAACCTCAGATGTCGTTTTTGATAGGTGTTTTACAAGGCATCAAAAAAAGAAATTTGATCTGGATGAGGACTTTAAGGAAAGAGCACAACAAGCTGTGGTCCGTCTACAGGTAAAGAACAATTCTCCTAACCTAAATCACTAGTGCGTTATTCTGTTTCCCACTGTCTCATTTTGCAGCTGCCTTTAGTTGCAAGATCAATATTACTCACTAGTCTTTTTTTCTTTTTTTTTTTCATTTCTTAGGCGCAGGGTGGTGATCCTGTTTACCGTAAGGCTTGGGCTAAGATCTGTGAAATCAGCCGAACTGAGTTTGCCAAGGTTTATCAACGCCTTCGAGTTGAGCTTGAAGAAAGGTAAAGAAATAGCTGGACCTGTACTACATTATCTGAGATATTGGAAAAAGGATACATTGGTTAATAAAAAATATACATTGATTCAATTCATGACAGGGAGAAAGCTTGTAAAACCCTTATGGTTGTAAAGAGTGATGGTGGTTTTAACTATGCCTCAACAGATCTGACTGCTCTTTGGTGGGTTATCGTTATGTTAATTATTCCATGAAATCCGGATTGCATATTGTTCAATAAATTGTCTGCTGGTACTAAATTTTGCCTGGCTCAGGTACTGGCTCGATGAAGAGAAAGCTCAGTGGATGATATATAACACCGCTGCTGGCCAGGAGCAGCACTTAAGTACGTTCTTCAAGTAGGTTTGATGAGTATTTTATTGTTTTTGACGTCTTGTGAAATGTTATGTCTTGATTCAAACTGTTAGTCGTAACTGTGGTTATCATGTTACTCTGAATTAGGCTGCCAGAAAAGAAGGTTGGCTTCCAGGCAATGAGAAAACTTACCCTAGAGTTAACCATGTTGGTTTTGGTCTCGTCCTTGGGGAAGATGGCAAGCGATTTAGAACTCGGGCAACAGATGTAGTCCGCCTAGTTGATTTGGTAGATGAGGCCAAGACTCGCAGTAAACTTGCCCTTATTGAGCGCGGTATCTAGCTTTGTGTCAGTACCCTCTATGTTTTGAATTGTTGAACCATTCAGTTGTTCAGTTATTATTTGGTCTATTTATGCTTATGTGTTTCTCTGTTTAGGTAAGGACAAAGAATGGACACCAGAGGAACTGGACCAAACAACTGAGGCAGTTGGATATGGGGCAGTGAAGTAAGTATCATTTCTACTCTACTGCTGATGGTATTGAATTTCTCTTCAGTATCTTCTGGTTTTCGCCTTTTCAGTGAGTTTTCGTAGTCAAGGCAGCTCAGTTATGATGAATAGTTTGCCAGATGTTTTGACAGTTGGCATATTGTTGGGGTCGGATTTCACCCATCCTTTGAGACCGAGCCAAACTTCAACACCTCGGGTTATCCTGCTAATCAGCTCGGGGTACTCTGCCAGTCAACTCGGGTACCCTGCCAGTCAATCTGCCAGTCAGCTCGGGTACCCTGCCAGTCAGCTCGGGTACCCTGCCAGTCAATCTGCCAGTCAGCTCGGGTACCCTGCCAGTCAATCTGACAGTCAGCTCGGGTACCCTGCCAGTCAATCTGCCAGTCAGCTCGGGTACCCTGCCAGTCAGCTCGGGTACCCTGCCAGTCAGTCTGCCAGTCAGCTCGGGTACCCTGCCAGTCAGTCTGCCAGTCAGCTCGGGTACCCTGCCAGTCAGTCTGCCAGTCAGCTCGGGTACCCTGCCAGTCAGTCTGCCAGTCAGCTCGGGTATCCTGCCAGTCAGTCTGCCAGTCAGCTCGGATACCCTGTCAGTCAGCTCGGATACCCTGCCAGTCAGCTCGGGTACCCTGCCAGTCAGTCTGCCAGTCAGCTCGGGTCTTGCCAGTCAGTCTGCCAGTCAGCTCGGGGTACACAGTCAGCTCGGGGTACACTGCCGAGCCTTATACTGCAGTTACCCCGAGGCAAAGTCTCAGTGCTACCCGAGGCTCAGTGCTACCCGAGGCAAAGTCTCAGTGCTACCCGAGGTGAAATGTGTATCGTTCCCGAGGCGAAGTCTGCAAAGTCACCCGAGGCAAAGTCTCAGTGCTACCCGAGGTGAAATGTGTATTGTTCCCGAGGCGAAGTCTGCAAAGTCACCCGAGGCGAAGTCTTTAGTGTCACCCGAGGCAAAGTCTTCAGAGTGACCCGAGGCGAAATCTGCAAAGTCACCCGAGGCGAAGTCTTCAGTTTCACCCGAGGTGAAGTCATCAGAGTCACCTGAGGTGAAGTCTTCAGAGTCACCCGAGGCAAAGACTTGGTTAAAAATTCACTTCTATAGTATCACTTCCGAATAGAACGGCATCATTTCCGAAAAAGAAGGATCATTTCCGAGATACTCGGAAATGATAAGGAATAATCTTGAAGGATCTTTGCAAATCAGGAAATCTTCCTAAAACCTCCGAAGAATAAGGAAAGTATCCTTATCCGCAATATTCTAAGCCGACTTCAAGATAAATGGAAATCTTCCGAGAATATCGCTAGAGAGGCGGTTTACCATCCCTATATAAGAAGACTCAAGGTTCTCACAGAAGGAGGGCAATATCGCTCTAGAATTTACACTACACAAAGCTCATAAGCACAAACACCTTTTCTTTTTACGATCAAACTCTTGTACGATCAAAACCATCTTTTTCTTAATAAAATCAAGAACACCATCTTTGGTTTCAATCCGTTATGTTGTTCTTTGAGAATTCACGTTTATTGTATCCCTAAAATAAAACCCTAGACAAATCTTGATTGTGTTAGTTTCGACTTCCACACATATATGCATGCTACAAGCTAATTTGCGGCTTTGTTTAATTTTCTTTCAAGGTATGCTGACCTGAAGAACAACAAATGAACAAATTATACTTTCAGCTTTGACCAAATGCTTAATGACAAGGTACTGGAATTTGCCACCTAGTTTACATATTTGCATTATGCAGTCACCTACACAACCTTATTGATTACATGTCATGAGCAGGGAAATTCAGCCGTTTACCTTCTTTACGCTCGCATCTGGTCAATCATCAGAAAGTCTGGCAAAGACAAATGAATCACTTGATTTTATTCTTTGTTCCTCTTTGCTGCACCTGAAACTTTCCCATTCTCTCTATCAAGGAAATGCTATTAGTACCTACCATATGCAGTAGGATAAAGAGTAATTCTTATGTTTCAACATCTGCGTCATTGCAGACAAGAAAGCTAGCATTCGATTTGCTGAGGTAACACATGCTCATTAGATACTTCTTTCATATTTGACTTCTTTTCCTTGGTAACAAGATGAACAATTGCAAAACTCATGTGTGAACGATTTGCAGACGGTTGAGGAAGCTTGCACCAACTTGTTACCGAGCGTGCTGTGCGAGTACCTCTACAGTTTACCGAACACTACACCAGATAAAACTTCCTCGCACGGCTAGCGTTCCATGGAATTGTGGATTCTAGTATGTTGTACTGTATGTTGTGTTTGAGTCTCAAGGGATTAATGTGATATTTATACACCATAGCTGAAATAAAATTTGTACTTAAACTAATGGGTAATTACTTCATACTGAATATATCAGAGAACATAATCCAACTACCAATACAAATGTCAGAGATGGTTAAGGAACACAACATAACTACTTAACGACATAAGTACCATGAACCTAAGAGAAACTACTAAGATATGCAAGAATAATACAAATCAATCATCTCTATCAATTTTCGTGTTTTCCTTTAGTCATACCTGAGTCGACTTCTGAACTCACTAATGAACTTCTCGGCCTTAGCATCGACGTCAGAATCGTCCGAGCTCAAACTAACACAACTAGCCATCCTCGCATAATCACCTTGAATGAAGAATTTCCATGGTTTCATGTTGAATGGAGGTGGCGGTGGCGGTGGCGGTGTAGAAGGCGGACATGAAGACATTGATAGTGGAGATGAAAGCAGATCGGAACATGGAGAGGAAGGTGGGTACGACTCTGTTGCCACAGGCGGAGAGGAGGGTGGAGAGAAAGTCCGGTGAAGCTGATCCGACTCTGTATGCTCCACAGGCGGAGAGGAGGGTGGAGTGAAAGTCCGGTGAAGCTGATACGACTCTGTATGCTCCACAGGCGGAGAGGACGGTGGAGAGAAAGTCCGGTGAAACTGATACGACTCTGTTTGCTCCACAGGCGGAGAGGACGGTGGAGAGAAAGTCCGGTGAAACTGATTCGACTATGTTTGCTCCACAGGCGGGGAGGACGGTGGAGAGAAAGTACGGTGAAACTGATACGACTCTGTTTGCTCCACAGGCGGAGAGGACGGTGGAGAGAAAGTCTGGTGAAACTGATACGACTCTGTTTGCTCCACAGGCGGAGAGGACGGTGGAGAGAAAGTCTGATGAAACTGATACGACTCTGTTGCCACAGGCGGAGATGACTGTGGAGAGAAATTCCGGTGAAACTGAAACGACTCTGTTGCCACAGGCGGAGAGGACGGTGGAGAGAAATTTTGGTGAAGCTGATACGACTCTGTTGCCACAAGCGGATATGACGGTGGAGAGAAATTCCGGTGAATCTGAAATGACTCTGTTTCCACAGGCGGAGATGACTGTGGAGAGAAATTCCGGTGAAACTGAAACGACTCTGTTGCCACAGGCGGAGAGGACGGTGGAGAGAAATTTTGGTGAAGCTGATACGACTCTGTTGCCACAGGCGGATATGACGGTGGAGAGAAATTCCGGTGAATCTGAAACGACTCTGTTTCCACAAGCGGAGATGAAGATGGAGAGAAATTCCGGTGAAACTGATTCGACTCTGTTTCCACAGGCGGAGATGAAGATGGAGAGAAATTCCGATGAAACTGAAACGACTCGGTTGCCACAGGCGGAGATGAAGGTTGACAGAAACTCCGGTAAAGTTGATACGACTGAGGATACCACTGAAGATCTGGTGGCGGAAATGTCAGATCTACCGGCGGATAAACAGGGAATGCCTGATCTGCAAGCTCCATGTAGTCTTCGTCGTTGCGAAACAGGTAGTGCACCAGAACCGCTAAACAGACTATCGAAGCAAGAACCCTAAGTCTTTTTTCGACGAAGACATCCCAAAATAGATTAGAGACAAAAGCACCAAGTTCGGGAAGGATGAAGAACGTGAACAAGAATGAAGTAGCGGCCGTGTAATAGACCTGAGCGGCATGGAAAGCCACTAAACGGCGGAAGGCGATGGGTTCGCCGGTGTCAGCCATTGTTTCTTCTCTGTTTTCTCTGTGATTTTTTATTCTGTTCGTCCGTTCGTGCTTTCATTTGTAAATTCAATGAACCACTCTGAGCCTGAGCTTTGAGTGTTTCCCAGTCGGAGGTAGTTACAATGTCATTAATTATGGCAAATGCGACTCTGACGTATTATTATTAAAACTACATCTTGGTTTTTGGTTTAACTATTTCGTTTTGATTTACAGATAAAACAAATGGTTTATAAATAAATTTCGGTTTGGTTTTCTGTTTAAGATATTATTTTTTTTTTTGCTGTTTATTTCCCACCTTTTATTATTTTATAGTATCAGAGAAAATTCCACATAAATACCTTAAAAGGATTTCTAGATGAAAAAAAAAAGAATGAACAACTTAACACGAGGGAAACAGGCTGTTGTCTTAAATCTGACATATTTATTACTCCCTCCGTTTCATAAAGAGTGTCGTTTTAGGTTTTCAATGCAAAATTTAATGATTTTTTATGTTTTATGACTATTAGTATTCTGCATATTGTTTTACTATTGGGCAGATTATGTTTAGGTATATAGTTAATGATGTTTTTGTTTAGAAAAAATAAAAAATTTAATGTTTTCTTAATCTGTGTGCAAAACTCTAAAATAACACTCTTTGTAAAACAGAGGGAGTATTTTTTTTTTTGCAGCGACTGTTAACAGTTTCATAATGTTTTTTTATTTAATCCCTTGACCAATATTACACCTTCCCCAAAATTGATTGAACCGAAAAATCGTAACCCGAAATTGAAACTAAAAACAAATGTTCCCAGCAAAAAAAAACCCTAAATTCTTCGATTGGAGAAGAGTCACAAGAATGCAATTCAATAAAGGATGTTCTAGAGTTCAAAACTATATCAACTGTACGTCGTTCAGATCGATGCAGTGTGGATTCAGCAACAAGAAATGCAGGAAAACGAAGCAGTACATTCATGGAGATATATAGACGATTGGATTCACTGGATCGAGAATTGCATTCCATGGATCAGAGTTTGAAGAAGGTCATCGAAGGGGAAATAAACATAGAGTGGACGATCGTTTCTCCTCGATCGAAACTGGAGTTCTTGGTTCAATCATTTCCACTAGCTGCATCGAACCAATCGATGGGAGAATCACGCTTGAATCATCGAAATCAGGTATCGACCTCTCCTATGGAACCTTGCCGTAGTGATGACTGGTTACAGGATTGACATAAGTTTAAGAGACGGTTGATAGCTCAATTTGCACAGGTCAAGGGTCGATTTCCACAAGAAGCGATTCTGAAGAAAGAAACGATTCCAAGCGAGAAATATGTTGTTCATGAGAAAAAATTGAAGCATGTAAG
The DNA here is from genome assembly GCF_000004255.2 of Arabidopsis lyrata subsp. lyrata. Taxonomy (NCBI): domain Eukaryota; kingdom Viridiplantae; phylum Streptophyta; class Magnoliopsida; order Brassicales; family Brassicaceae; genus Arabidopsis; species Arabidopsis lyrata. Next base: position 858,316 of record NW_003302551.1, read on the forward strand.
AAGAAAGACTCCGATGCAATCAATTCAAAAAGCAGAATCAAGGCAGAGCAAGGATTCGATCTTGGTGACAGAACTGAGCCAACAAAAGGAATTGCTTCAGGACAAGCAATCTAGCAGGGAGATGGCTGTAATTGCAGAGAATTTTGGTAGCTAGGAGTTCTTTGTTATCAGTGTTAGGGCAGAGAACACATGTCTTGATTGTATCAGCAATTGACAAGTGTCATCGCTAAACACATTGCACACCAACTGTTTGATCACATCTCTCTAGGCATAACAAGTAAAAAGAAATGGCGGGACTATCCTAAGGATTGGAAATTCAAGTTCAAACATCAACTCATTGCCCGAATGGACAATAAGTACATTAGTTATTGTTCTAGTGCTAAAGTATGCTTCAAATGATAAGGGAACAACTTTTAAGTATTGGAGAAGGATGAGACAGACGCTTATGTTAAGGTTTCTATGTAAATTGAGGTTGAGATAGGATCCCAAGGGCCTGAGACAGCTTATTTTTGGTGATTTGAAATCCCCACATGAGGCACAAGTGGAAATCTAAGCAACTAGGAGCAGTTTTTGACCTCAAAACAAATCATTCATATGAATTGGATGTTGTTTACAAGCCTGCAATTGAGAGTAAAGATACTGATGTTATGTTTCAGTTTGTGCAAGACTTCAAATTTGCAAGGTCTACATTGTGTGGTTAGATCTGCTAATATATACAACACCTCAGTTGAAGGATGACCTTATAACGATTTGTGGAATTCAAAGGGAAAAACATTGTGTTAAACATGTGCTTGAACAAACGGTTCTTATGTGTGGGCACTGTTGGAAGGAAAAGGCTGAGAAGTTGCAGGCAGTATTATTCCTTTGATGTTGGATTTGATGAAATTTCAGTCTACCAAAGGGATTGGTATATCAAGATTACTTTCTGGGCCTATAGCTGAAGATAATGGAAATGATAGTCAAACTGAAAGTACTGATGCAACAGCAGTAGCAAGGACTTCATAGGCTTCTGAGTTGGATCAAAAATGGGCAGAGACGATTTTGTGGTTGTTACGATTGTCTTCAGATAGGATGACAATTAACTTTTGTTTCATCAAACGTGCCACAACCCTCAACTAGTGTGTACAAGGTATAGAAGGGAGCAACTCATAGACGGGGAAGAGGAGCTAGTCGTGGTGGAGGAAGAGGAGTAGGGGGTGGTGAAGGAAGAGGACAAAGACAATACCTGCTGGTGTTTCATTAAGCCCATGTGGCGTCTCCGTCCTCCACCATCGTTAGTTTCTACGACTTCGGTTTTTCGGGTCGGTTAGTTCGGTTATCGGTTAACCAAAAAAATAGAAGGATGCCGAAATTTTCCCCTCTTTCTTCTAGGATTTGATTTCCTATCCTTCAGATTCAACGTATTCCAGTTTTGTACCTCATTATTATTCTCTTGATCTTCGTCACTGTTTTCTCTGAATTATGGTACTCGTTCTTTTTGTGCATTAATTTGAGATTTCTTATATAGAAATACGAGTATACTATACCTTGTTTTAAATTAATTCCTAGTTGCTTCATTTATTTTATCTCTAATTGATAGGGCCTTTCGTTTTTGTCTTCCTGATTTTTTTGGTTGTACTGTACAGTATGAGTTTATTAAGGATATTTTAGTTCTCGTATCAATTTCCATACTCTCAACTCTCAAGGTTGATTATTATACTTCTTTAAAAATATGAAAATCACTATGACAAAAATACGCACATAAATGCGGGTCCTAACGTAGACGGATTATAAAAGTTATGCAGAATTGGGTAATATAGCGCTACAGAATCAATGAAAGAACAAATTAATTTGAAATGGTGAAGAAAAGAAAAAAAAAATCGGGAGCAAAAAGAACAACACGGAAATAGAAATATATATAAAAAAGTGCAAAGAAGCAACGTTTTGGGAATTTTTACCAATGTAAATATTGTTTTGGAAAACTATAAATTCTATTTCCAATTTTTTATAATTTATGCATGCATGTCAAAATGTTAATTACCTAAATATACAATATCGTGTAAACCCTATAATTGTGTTTCTTTTTTCCCACATTCACAACCAACTATATATACACAATAACGAACAATTGAAAAACTCTCACTCTGAATCAAAGCAAAAAGATGAAAGAGATGATTAAGAAGTTGTTACGGTTCCTGTTTTGGGACTTACCGTGGTTTTTTCTCTGTGGCTCATCGTCCAATAAATCCAAACCGGTTCGTCAAAGGGGTGGTGGTCCAAACGCTTTCACCTGGGTGATCTTTGCAGTAATGTTCATGGTGCTATATATCATGGTCGCCGCTGGACAGAATCACGGTGCCGCCCGTGTGATAACGTAAAACAGAGTAAGCGATTTAAAGAACCTTCGATTTATTAAAACGATAAATGGATTACAACGTTCATGAAGAACGCGGCACCACTTCTCACCTGCAAGATCCCGTGAAGGAAATCCGGCAAAACGATGAGGAATAACCCAGAAACTTCTAGAGTATTACAGAGGAAATAAGATTTGCATAAGAAAAACTGTGAGCTAACATTCGCTCATATAATGTGTAAAAGTAACGTCGTTAGCAACGACTTCCGTCACAGAGAATCTTTTAGCCTCCAGCTCACCACTCCGCACGTGCCCTCCGACTTCACACGTGTGTTGTTGACCTTCTAGAAAGCTATATCAAAGCTCCCCTGTTCGAAGAACCTTGACCACAAGGTTCAAAGGCTGGAAACTTCTTCTGCAAGTCAAAGAGGAACTCCCACGTTGCTTCCTCCTCTGTTTCATTAGTCCAATGAACCAAAACCATTGTAGCTGCCCGTCCCTGTCTCTTAACCATTTTGCGATCCAAGATAGCCACTGGTTCTTTGAGTAGTACATCGGAGACAATGGATGGTAGCTGAGATGATGTGTGCACATTACCTACTACTGCTTTGAGTTGAGAGACGTGAAAAACAGGGTGAATAAGAGAACCTGTTGGAAGCAGTAGCTTGTAAGCGACCTTACCACACCGATCTATCACTTTATATGGTCCATAATATTTTGGAGCCAGTTTCTGATTGGGACGCATGACCACAGAACCTTGTCTGTAGGGTTGGAGCTTGAGGAAAACTGAATCACCAATATCAAAACTCCTTTCTGACCGATGTAGATCTGCAGCCTGCTTCATACGATGTTGCGCCCTCAACAAATGAAACTTGAGAATAAGGATCATCTGCTCACGCTCTTCCAAACTCCGAGCAACCACTGCAACTTTAGATTCGCCTGGTAGGTATGGAAGATGAATGGGAGGAGCCTGACCATAAACTGCTTCAAAAGGAGTCATGTGGGTAGAGGTGTGAAAATTAGTGTTGTACCAGAATTCTGCAAGGGCCAACCAATTACTCCAGAGATGAGGTCTATCACTGCACATGCACCTTAAATAAGTCTCCAAACAGCGGTTCACGACTTCCGTTTGACCATCACTTTGAGGGTGATAAGCTGTAGACATT